>NW_027106954.1:13418-14848 GCF_000696795.3 Halyomorpha halys
TATTAACCATTGTACCAAATTCTTGATATTCACCTGGGACGAGTATCCACGTCCCAACCGTTTCACAGTGGTTCAGAAAACCTTATTTCGTGAATTTAAACAAATATATCATTCCATTATATTGTAAACTTTTTCACCATTTTCCCCTAATTATCTCTTCGTGCCTTTGTTTTCTATCATCTGTCCACGCGATCCCCTTTTTCGAGTTTCTCTTTCCCACAAGAAACTTGATTTCCTTCAGTCTTTATAAACAGTTTATTAATATTCTTATTAAGTTTTTTAATTCATTATTAAACTTTGTACACATTTTCTTTCTTGACTCTAATTTTTACAAATATTTAAACAATCACTTGCTTTCCTTTATTTTTATTTCCAAAAAAATGTCCATTTTTTTCATTTTCACTAACCGCAACGACAAGATAATCGATTAGAATACATAGAATAAAATGTAAAGTGTATTGTCGAGAATGAAATGTATTATGTTTTTTTAGTCTAGCCAATTAAAAAATAATAGAAAATAGTTGTATATATGTTTTTTCCAAGTAAAGTATTTCTGTATTGCGATTAGCTTCATTGGAGATATTTAAATTTATTATTAATATTTTCTTTTGTCCCCAGTTGCATGAGAATGATTATCAAATATCTTTGAGATATTCAAACCAAATTGAAACCTCAAACCAAGATTTAATTAAACTAGCATATAATGTAATTTAAACTTCGCTTGCTGGCGTCTAAGGAAATGGAACACACACTCTCTCAGGCTAGGAATGGGAGGAAATAGTTATGGAATGCCTCACATTTCAGCAACATTGTAGCTCTTTAAGGGTTTGATGTAGCAAGAGATTCTGGCTAAACTGATAATGAATAACTAAAACATGAATCCTAACAATATCAATATTTATTAATGCTTTAATTATTTGATAATGTATTATACCATGAATGAAACAACGGAGTATTAGAGTGAGCTAAATAATTTATTTTAATGGGGTTGTAGTTTTAAAATTTTTAAACATTTAATTTGCAATTAAAAAATACTAATAATATTAGTCTTTCTCACTTAAGGTAATGAAGTAAAAAAATATAAATTTAGTTTTGACCTGAAATTAGAAATTCAGTAGTCTAGCCAGAATCTCTGATGAAGAACTGAAAATCAGGTCGAAACGTTGGCACGAATATTTTTTTTTTTATTTGTGTTTATTTGCTGACCGCACCACCCGACCATCTTCTCCACTTATTAATCTACAGTCAACCATCTACACCTCATTGTTAATTTTTATACTTTATTAAAGTATTATTAACCAATGATTAATTTTTTAAAAATATATCTTACATTATTTACCTTCAGTTAATCATCATATTCTCAATTTGTATATTTCAAATCAAGGATATCACGATCCACCGTGGATGACATGTAATACTATGAATACTTT
>NW_027106954.1:16684-17802 GCF_000696795.3 Halyomorpha halys
ATTTGTTTTTTTGTTTGGATGAGAATTCAAGACCGATTAAAAGTGACCAGTTATCGATTATATTTATTGCTTCCTGAAATTTAATTTTTATTGTAATTGTATTACCCGATGAACGAATAATGGCTAGAGCACCTGCGCAAAGTTGTCGTTTGGCACCACTTGGCAAGTTTAGTCCCAAATCAGGCAGAAAAATATTGGACTAAGAACACAACCCTGTGAGACTCAGTTCTCGGTCATCGAATAATTCGCAACCTACGCGTACTTTGAAGGGGCGTTTCGAAAGGAATTGTTTGTTGTTGTTTCAGCCTCCAACAAAACCAGATTGTCTATTGTGGATCCGTTTTTATGGAACAGTTCAGAAAGATTTGATAAAATTATTGTTCTCTATTATCCACACTAACCTTTATTGACCATACATTATTTTACTGATACAACTTGTAAGGAATACAGGTCGGTAGCTGGTTGTCATTCGCTTGTCCTTTCCATTTTTTAAGAATGCGATTACTATTGAGTCTCGCCAATTACTTGAGAATTGTCCTGTGGACCAGTTATGGTTTTGATAGTCAAGTAGCTATTTCAATGTGCTATCGGAAATTTTTTTGATCATATCATAGTGGATTTGACCAGGCCCTGATTTGAGCCTTTTACATCATTTAAGGTATTTTATAATTCCCATAATGAAAAAGGAAGGTTGTAGTGTGTGGCCACAACATTAACTGTCCTGTCGTTATCTATTTCCTCATTAAAGATATCAGTTTTGGTGGAGTTATATATTTCAGAGAAAGAGACTACAAATGTATTTGAAATAATTTATGGGTTGCCTGATAGTTGTCCGTTAACTAATATAGTGTAAAAGAATGGGGAGAGATTTTTAGTAAATTTACGGACTTTGTTCCACACATGATGTTATCGAAGCGTTTAAGGAACTTAAATATTTTTTTCATGTGTTGAGCTTACATTGTTTGAATATATTTCTACAAATAGCACGCTGCCATTTATATTCAAAAAAGTTATCAGACGTTCTATTTTTTTGAATTTTTTTATATGCTTTACGCCTTTCTTTAATACTTTTTTTTACATTTATCGTTGGACCAAGGAACAAGTAGTCTTCTTGAGGA
>NW_027106954.1:17852-18615 GCF_000696795.3 Halyomorpha halys
TATTAATTAAACAATTAACTTACTTTTTTTATATGTTGATCGTTTATATGCCGAGATATATGCCACTAACTAGCACAGTTTTTTAGTTCTAACATTCCTTTTTTCGAAGCTTTGGAAGTGACTGTTCGTTGATCAGATATGAATGAGATTTGTGACTCCTATTCTTAATCTAGCTATTGAGACCTCCTCCCTGCGACCGGAATAATTTGACGTGGTCCATGGTTTAGATTTTTTTATAGTCTTTACTTTGCTTAGCAGACTTTCATCCCACATAGCTTGCCACCTAACTAATATTTCATCTTTTCAACTGAAGACTTACTTGGGCTGTCAGAATGGCCACACCTTGACCTGGAAGAGTAAGTGCTTGTTTGGCTCCAACGTCCGCTAGCTCGTTTGCCATTTGGCCTAGCACCCACATAAAGTATACCGATATTTCTAATATATTTAATTGTGAATTTTAGTTACAGTCGGATGTTTCGGGTAGATGTTCTTTAAGGGTTTTAATGAACTCAGAGAGTCAGTTATAATTACTATTTTTGTATGGGTTACTGTTATGAAGATGTGGAGTGCTGAGGCTTTGCATGGTGTTCGACAGTACATACAATGCCTAATTTATGAAGTTTTATTTTCTGAATTGAGTTGTTTTTGACAAAAAAAGATGCTGTAGAATATTTGGATTTTGATTAATTAGTAAACATTAAAAATTTATTGGAGATATTTTGAAAGAGACGTGAGAACTTAGTTTTGTATTCTATATTTATAT
>NW_027106955.1:0-17119 GCF_000696795.3 Halyomorpha halys
ATCTCTTGAAAAAAAATCTTACTAAAAATCGGTACATTTAGCCTTAAAACCATTAACAACACCAGAAAATCTAAAAGAACATTATTTGAAGAAGAGTAAATGTGAGTCCTAAAAAGCTATTTACATCCAATAGTTCTCGAGATATAGCATTTTAAAAAGTAACATTTCATAAAAATGTACTGAAATATCAGTAGTTAGTTAATTTATTTTGAGAAATCCATATCTCAGGAACTATGTGACATACAGATGTCTATTATCCCTCAAATCAAAGCTAGTTTAATGTACTATGAAGTAGTTCTTTACCTTTACCTTCGTAGGAATAATAGTTTCATGATATTTGTAAAATAAATTGATTCATAGTTGTTCGGACAATAACTTTGATTTATGAAAAAAGATACCATAGGATGTATAGGACAGATGTCTATCAGCACTCAAATTAAAGCTAGTTAGATTTACTATAAAATAGTTAATAATGTTTATCTTTGTAGGAGTAGTAGTTTTTACGATATTTGACGACATAAACTCACAAAATGTTAATTTCTAGTTGTTCGTATAAAATGTTGGATATTTGAAAAAATATATCTCTAGATCCATAAAGACACAAATATGTCTGCCAACACTAAAAAAAAAAGGAAATTTAACTTACTATAAAGTAGTTTATGACACTTATCTTCGGATATTTGACGACATAAACTCACAAAATGTTAATTTCTAGTTGGTTCGTATAAAATGTTGGATATTTGAAAAAATATATCTCTAGATCCATAAAGACACAAACATGTCTGCCAACACTCAAAATAAAGGAAATTTAACTTACTATAAAGTAGTTTATGACCCTTATCATCGCAGGGGTAGTTATGATAGTCACATATGAATATAAATTTGGCAAATAAAAATTTCTCCGAACAGCTATAAATCAATTTATTTTAGCAAATTCCATGTAAACTATTACTCCGACGAAGATAAACATCATAAACTACTTTATAGCTCATTAAACTAGCTTTAATTTTAGTGCTAATAGACTATCTGTATGTCGATGGTTTTTGAGATATAAATTTTTCAAAATAAATTCACTAACTACTGATCTTTTAGTACGTCCCATACAACATTTTTATGGAATGTTGCTTTTTAAAAAGCTATATCTTAAAAACTATTGAACGTAAATAACTCTATTAGGGCTCATATTTTAGCAAATTTACTCTTCTTTAAATGACGTTCTCTTAGATTTTCTAGTGTTGTTGGTACTTGTAAAGATATAGAGCTCGGAATGAAAAATTAATTATTTTTAACGTTTTGAAACAGCCGTTATTTTTTATTCCTTCTATCTATACTTGGCAGACTTACCAATTTTGACTAGTAATTATAAGTAAAGTTTTCAATTAAGTAATCAAAAATTGGGATGAAATAAATGCCTTTTTTCTCCTCTTGGCCTCTTGTACTTGTGATAGTGAGGATTTGTACAGTTCATAAGCATGAATCACTCAAATTAATTCAGAATAGTTGGATTGAATAATAATTTTTATTGCTTTCATTGCCGTTATTTTTTTCTCAATGACTATTCGGATAATAAATAGTTAAACTGATAAGTGGGACGAAATAGTTATACAACGAAAATCATACTTTCATGATGATTAAATGTAGACAACTCACGCATAAACAAAAAACAGACAGCTTCCCCATTTCATCTAATTGCTTAAGTTGCTCTTCACTTTGCTAGCACGTGGTACTGCAGGACCTCTTTCAACTGGTCAGGCTTCTTGTTCTTAGGCCACCGAAGCCTCTTAGCTGCTCGTCGAGTTTGAGTGTAATTATAGAACAAAGTAAGCAGTTAAAGTTTGTGTTTGGAAGCCGTTGGCGAAACCTTTGGACTAACAATGATCCAGGCATCAACAGGATTTCAAATAAAGAGCTAACAAAGACAGAGGAAGGGTCTTTCCTTATCAACAGAATCGAATACATATTTTATTACCAATTGTAAAGTAAACTTTAAAATTTCAAATCAAGGAATAAACGTGAAAAGAATATGGTCCGGGTGCGGTCAAGAAAAACTCAAATAGTAGAAATATACTAATTTAATGAGCCAACGTTTCGCCCCACGTTGCAGGGCTTCTTCAGGGCTATTTTGACGGCAGTCAAAACTAAAATCAGGTCATTTTAGTTTTGACTGCCGTCAAAATAGCCCTGAAGAAGCCCTGCAACGTGGGGCGAAACGTTGGCTCATTAAATTAGTATATTTCTACTATTTGAGTTTTTCTTGACCGCACCCGGACCATATTCTTTTCATCTTCACACACGGTCAATCAATAATCTTCCAACAAGGAATAAACATTGTGATATGAAGGTTTCAGTGAGTGTTTTTTTTTTCTCCCACTTCAGCTCCAATCAGGTCCTTTAATGAGGAGTGAAGTTAACATATTTGAGAGAATTCATTTATATACAGGGTGTAACAGGAAAAAGTCCGCAAACTTCAGGTGGTGATTCTACATCTCGGGTACAACAAAAAAAAAGTCTACTAGACCCATGTCCGATTCTCGACTATAAGGACTGTATCTGTTTGTTTTTTTTCAGAATAACATAGCTTTTCTACATATAAATAGCCCATATCTACTAAGCTATTGGTCAAAAGCAAAATTAAAATACCCGTTAGAAAACTCATTAAATTATCATATAATAAATTAAAATTTTAATAATATCTATTATACAATACCCTAAACTATTTTTTTATATGAATGGAATATGGTCCGGGTGCAGTCAAATAGTAAATGGGTATACCAATACTATTGAGCCAACGTTTCGCCCCACATTGTAGGGCTTCGTCTAGGCTCAAAAAAAATACAAACACTTGACACAGTTACAAAAAAAAAAACTGCCATCCCCACTCCTCCCTATACAAACGGCTCACTCTGACTTTGACTTCCGTCAAAAAAGGTATGAATTCTGTCTCTTCATTTGATTTTATTCTTTTCTTGTTTCATCTCTTAATTTGTACTTTCTTTAATATTTCTTCTCTTATTTTATCTCTTATACATCTGTTACTATTACCCTTTTCATTTACTGTTTACAACTTTTAATTTTTCTTATTAAATTTTACTTTTCATTGTATACCCTGTTATTTTCCACTTTTTTTTTTTGTAACTATTTCAAGTGTTTGTATCTTTTTTAGCCCTGACGAAGCCCTGCAACGTGAGGCGAAACGATGGCTCAATAAAAATAGTATACCCATTTACTATTTGAGTTAGTTTATGAAGTTTATCTTCGTAGGAGAAGTAGTTATCATGATATTTGCTAAAATAAATTTATTTACAGTTGTTTAGACAAATTTTCAAGTGCGAAATTTATATTCATAAACGAATATCATAAAAACTACTACCCCTACGAAGATAAGCGTCATAAACTACTTTATAGTAAGTTAAATTTCCTTTATTTTGAGTGTTGGCAGACATATGTGCGTCTTATGGATCTAGAGATATATTTTTTCAATAATCCAACATTTTATACGAACAACTAGAAATTAACATTTTGTGAGTTTATTTTGTCAAATATCATAAATACTACTACTCCTACACTAAGATAAACATAATTAACTATTTTGTAGTAAATTTAACTAGCTTTAATTTGAGCGCTGGCAGACATCACTACGTCCAATGGTTTCTGAAATAAAGTTTTTCATAAATCAAATTTATTGTCCAAACAACTATAAATCAATTTACTTTAGCAAATATCATGAAACTACTATTCCTACGAAGGTAAAGGTCATAAACTTCTAAACTTCTTTAGTTCACGGTTATTTACCTTTAGCTTGAGTGCTTGAATATGTACGACTTATGGTTCCAAAGATATGATTTTTCAAAAATAAAAAAAATTATCTGAAAAACTAGAAACGCTAGGAATATTTAGTAAATCTATTTTAGCAAACATCATGAAAACTACTACTCCTATGAAGAGTAACGTCATAAACTACTTTATAGTAGTATTAGCTGACCCGGTAATGCTTCGCTCTTGGTATATTTTAGTATGTATATCGATTTATTGAACTCAATTGATAGTTTGTTATAAATTATGTATTTAGTTAAATTAAACGTACACATATACTTTATTATTATGATTTGGTGACATAAATCGATCCAATATATTCGATGGCATTCATGAAAGAAAGGTAGAAAAAATGGCATATCCGTTGGTATAAGCTGTAAATTTGAAGATTATATTTAATGAATATAATCGATAGTTTCTTAATGTTCATTATATATTTTAATATTAATAGCTTCAATATTACTTAACGAATCTACACCATACTTTGCAGTGGTTTGAGTAAAGATAATAATAAGTAACATTAAGATTTAGTACCATGCATAAGTTTGAAATAAAAACTCTCACTATGCTACAATATTAGTACTATATCCAAACAACAGAGACTAATTGGCATATCAAATATTCTTTAGGAGTTAAAAAAAAAGTCAACTAATTCCTATTATTATATCAAACTCTCAATACTCTTCAAAATATTTTTTCTTCGAGAATTCGGGGATTTCATTATCTTTCAACCTTTCCATGGCGAAATGGAACATTTTGAAAAAAAAAAATCCACGTAAACAGACCAAATGACATATGGAAGTGTGGTAAACGATTTTTTAGTAGTGAAAATTAGTATTTTAAAAAAAAAAAACTCCAAGTAAATCGGTCCAGTAATTCAAAACCTCATTGTAGACAAATTTAGAAAAAATCCCCACGTAAATCGGTCAAGTAACCATGGTTATGTATTTGAAAACGTCTAACTCAGCTGTATCATCGTTAATACTGGTCCTATTTTGGTGATTTTTTTTTTCTTATTTCAGGCATGTATATACTACCTAAAATATAAATAGTTTTTAAAGAAAAACTCTTCCTGTGCCTAGTAATTTTCAAAATTTAAAAAAAAAAAAAAATCAGACGGACATACTATGCAAAGTGTAGTAATAGTTTTCAACTTTTCAAACCGAAAAATGTATTATGTCAATGCCACTAAACATTCCCAAGTCAGACAGGATAATGGAAGGCTAGAGGCGGAGTGAGTTCAAGGATATAAATAATAAAAAATAAACAACTTTTACAAAAATAAAAAAATATAACTTAATAAAGTGTAACACAACAATTCATTGTTAATTTTGTGTAATTTTTTTTTAAATATTTATTTATTGCTATTTACAACTGGACATTATAATACATTTAGTAAATCTGATCTAAGTTAAATTGGAGTGTTAAAGGCGTATAGAGAAACTACCCATTGGTAACACTAATGACATTTTACATCAGCTGGTCTCGAGGCCATCTTCTTTTCAGGCGCCTCGGAGGATTGTCAGGAATGGAAGAGGATGCAAGATTAGAAACTAGGAGGTTTGAGTGGTTAAAGAGTTTATAATGGAAGGAGTGATATCTGGTTCGGGCTAGATCGGTTACATAGGGAACATTAAGGTCTTTATGTATGATTTTATTTGTGACAAAGTAAGGGGCATTGAGTATTTTACGAAGGATCTTGGATTGTAAGGATTGAATACGAGAGGAATTCGAAGGTTTAGTGGAGCCCCAAAGCTTATCTCCATATGTCCAGATAGGCCTTATTACAGTCATGTAGATCGGTCTTTTGTAATGTGTTGGAAGTTTAAACCGTTTGTCTAGTAAGTGCTGTAATATTCGAAATCGACGTGTAGTGTGATTAATGTTTAATTTTTTCATCAATAACCGTCGAAAAAGAATTTTATCTAAAACCTAAAATTGAATTCCAGTCTTCATAATAAGAATATAAAATCATTAAATACAATCAGCTTTCTCATGGATCTTTAATCAAATTTAGGGTTTTTAATCAGAGTAGTTTAGTTTTAATGTATGTGTGCATAAATGTGATGAGTATTTAACGAGTTTAATTTCATTCCCATGTCGAACATATCCGCTGGACTACATCTGGACAAACGACTGACCTAGAATCCTCACACAAGACTGAAACTGAAAGACAGTAGACTGCACGTTGATTTCGACTATTACAGCACATACCTAACAAACAGTCTAAACTTGTTATTCATAACAAAATACTAATTTGTATGACAATTATAAGGCCTAACTGGACTTACGAGGTTCAGCTTTGGGGCTCTACTAAACCTTCGAATTCCTCTCGTAACCAATCCTTACAATCCAAAATCCTTTGTAAAATCTTCAATGTTTCCTACTTTGTCACAAATAAAATCATCCATAAAGACCTTAATGTTTCATTTGTAACCGATCTAGCCCGAACCAGATATCAATCCTTTCATCCTTATCATCAAAACCGTATAGTTTTTAACTTTGCTTCTTCCTCTACTCCTAACAATCCTCAGAGGCGCATGAAAAGAAAATGGCCTCGTAACCTTCGAGTGTAAAAATATGATTAGAGTGCTACCAATGGGTGGTTTTTCTACATGCCTAAACCATTACATTTTTATATTACATGAAATTTACTTACTGTGTTTTTATGTAAATACAGTTGTAAATTGAAATAAATAAGTAGGGAAAAAAAAGAATTTCATGTATTAATATTATAAAATAAACAATAAATTCGATTAATGCAGGATTTGGATGTTTTATAAACATTTTGGGTATTTACTGTTTGTTTATTTTTTTTTTTGGGGGGGGGGAGGGGTGGTACAAAAATCCGACCTCTTATGATAATAGTAAGTAGATATCAGACTGATTTTGAAAAATAAAATGTTTATAATATTTTGTTTAAGTTCTTAAATAATCGATAGATTAAATCATACAAAATAATTTTTTTATTTGTTCTTTGGTGAATTTTTTATAAAGGCTATTAATATTATATAATCATAAGAGGCCGGATTTTTGTAGAGTGAAAAGCCGAAAAACGTGCGGTAACACCCCCCGCCTCTAAAAAAACAAAAACAAACAGTAAATACCCAAAATGTCTATAAAAGTTATTTATAAAGGCTATTATACAATATTAAAATCTGTTCAGAATTTTTATTCAATTAAACTGCCGGGAGAAACAAAAATAAGTTGTTTTTTTTTATTTAGAGGTGTATAATTTTAATATGGAATACAAAACTATTTCATGATATGCCTTCCATGATGTTATTCATATATTAATCAACAATTTTGTGAATTTATCAATCTACAATATTATCCGAAATCCTAATAATATTATTTGCTAATACGGCCGAACCATAGCTGAAATATTGGTCCTCCGTAGTGCGCGGGCTGGAGTGTGGTAGGTATTAGATTAGCACAGCGCTATATATAGTGATTAGATTGCGGGCTAGGGAAAACCAATTAGGTTTGCCTAACCATAACACTTAATCACTGGCTTAATGTGGATGAAATATCATCAGCTATGCCTTAATTTTCTACGTAATGAACAAGGCCAGTAGATAATTAGTTATTGTGTTACGAAATTAATCCATTTTTTGTAGCCAATAATCGTAATGACACTCATCAAAACTCATATCCAAAAAATCTCACATTTACATTTCGTTTCAGTCATCTAAAAGGATGGCCAAAATTAGTTTAGTACTCCTTTTTTTTTTCTCTCTCGAGATTTTTGAGAATTTCAAAATGAAACTCTACGCTATCGTTTCACTTTTTGTATTCAGACCTCGGTAGTGATTTATGCTTACATGTACCACGTAAACATCCAGTAATACAGCATAATATTATCTTCTGGATTTTCTTTTCAAGGATGTTGTTAGGTTTTACTTATTAAGATGTTGAAGTGAAAAAATATCGTTTTGGGTTTCCAAATATTCATGTACAATGTCCCTAAAATTATAACAATTAATTTAACATTAGTTCAATTTTTTTTTGTATACAATCAAAACCAAATATTGTCATGAAGTCGCACTAATTAAAATTTAAAACGTAACACTAGTTTAAATGATGTTGTTCACTACTGATACATTTATCTGTCCATTTAACACAAACCAATGTTAAATTATATAAAACTAAGAAATAAATACAAGGCCTTACCGATTAGTAATTATACATAGTTCTCAATTAAGTAATCGAAAATTGAGGTGAAATCACTGCCTTTTTTCTCCTCTTGGGCTCTTGTACTATTATAACAATTAATTTAACATTAGCCCAAGGTTATGTATAATTACTAATCGGTAAGGCTTTGTATTTATTGCTTAGTAGTAGTAGTAGAAATTTCTTAAATTTTTCACAAAATTTCTTAAATAACTTTTTTATTTTGTTGCATTTCGATGTTTATACAAATGCAAATATATAGGCTTGCCAAATAAGTCCTTTCGGTTTTTTTGGTTTTAAAATATTTATTTTAATTTACAATGTAGTGTCCATTATTTTCGATCACCCTACTGGGGTAGATATGGGTATCTACAACTGAATAATCACATGTTTATAAAATTGATCAAGGCTGATTGAAAGTGACCAAGGAAGTTTTCCACTAGAGGAATTTTGTAGAGACCGGAATACGTGGTAGTGACTAGGAGCAAGGTCCGGTGAATGGGAAGAGTGGGGCAAAAGATCCCATCCAAGGGCTAACAATTTATTGTGGATGACTAACGAAGTGTGGGGCCTAGCGTTGCCATGATGGAAGACGACACCCTTTCGATTTGCCAGTTCTAGGCGTTTTCTTCGAATCGATTCATTCAATTTTGTAAATTGTGAGCAGTATAGAGTGGAATCGATCGATACACCTTGTGGCAACAGCTCATAAAAAATCACACCCTTGAAATCCCACCATAAAGAAGAAAGCATCTTCTTTACGTGCAACCCCGCTTTAGATGTGGTTTCAAGTCGCGGTTCGTCGTTTATTTCAAAATTCCCTGCTCGAAACTTGGCAAACCAATATTAGCAAGTGCGCTCTTCTAAGGCATTATCCCTTAAGACCCCGCATATTTTTTTATGTACCTCTGCAACTCGCTTTCCTTTTTTGAAGTAATAAAGTGATATGTATTGACCTTTTGACAATTCTGGAAGCTGCGGCCAACATATGGTCCACAAATAGATAATTGGAACATGTGATTTTTATTAAGTCAAAAAACAAAACAACTACTCTCTGTTGTTTTTTATACTGAAAAATACACAGAAAACTTCTTAACGTCTCACTACATACACATATCTTCTCCATTTTCTCCTCACTACGTACTCGTAGTTAGATAGTTATAGTTAGATCAATCATCGATGATATAAGACTTTTTTTCTTCTCTCTCTCGTTCAATTGATGTAATTTTGTAATATTTTAAGGCTTTATTTTTTTCAGTTTGTATATTTTTATATATTTTGTGTTCCTTTTATTGTTTACTTATTAAAAAATACAAAAATAACAAAATTCGGCTATTCTTTTCTTTTCACTACTTTTCACGGTTGGGTTAGTAAAGGTTCCTTTTGAACCCCTACCCGCCGTAACATTTTGGTCCTCCGGGCCGGATATTTTTCTTATTTATTTTTTTATCATGGTCCTCCGGTTGTCGAATTTTGTTATTGTACATTTTATTTCATCATTTTTTAAAAATTATTTTTTATAGAAAAAATAATTAATTTGTAAGGTGCTCCATTCCGTCATTAATTAATTTTGTTTTTCTCCCCTTCTTTCTTCACTTATTCTCTTCAAGTTTCCTTTTTATTCATATTATTTACCTCAAAAATAAAAATGGACATACTAGGGGATATCAAAATTCAATTTTAAAAACTTAAAGAGAAATTAAATTTCTATTTATCCCAGATTAAAACATGTACTTCACAAGGGTGAGGTATTGCAAAAGACCCTGAAAAATTATTCTTATTTAAAGGTATGTACTTAGAACTGAGACCTTGTTACACTTCCTTCTGTGAAGCCTACGATGCCCTTAAAGAACCCACTCAAATGTTTCATACCTTTTTCCAACTAAAGAAGATCTTCCCCTCTTTAAATCCGTGCAGGAACATTATTATGAAGGTCTTGCGATCTATGAACATTACACGAACCCCACTCCTGTGTGTCCTCTTGCCTCTGCAGCCTTAAAGGCTCATATCAATTATTTTCACTCGGTATCACAAGTCAATCTTTCCTCGCCAATGACAGCCAAGACCCATACTAGTCCTCATTCTATCAACAATAGCAGAATTACAAAGTTTCCAAGCTTTAAGAGAGTCCTCAATAACCATCGTTATAATTTAGGTACAGTATGAAGGATCACTTCACCCAACCAGTAATTCTAAAGATCATCCTCAAAACTCTGGAGTCGCAGGCACACCTCCCTATTCCAGATCTATATGCCACTCTAGTTCCCTGGGTCATTGTAATAAATTTATGAATTCCTTAGTGGTACAACACAAAAAACATTCTGTCCGTTCAGCTGTGCCAGAGCCACTTATTGACATTTCGTTGGAAGTTACCTCCATACAAACTAACTCACAACAGTTACCCTCTTCTTTGGGGTCTCCTAGTAGTCATGGTCCCACTGGCCTCCAGGAGCCTGATTCACTGAGGTCAGATCGTTCCGCTACATCTGATCCTCATAAATCTAACGATATTTAGTTAGAAAATATTTTCGTCCAAGACGAAACTCCAGGATCTAAACGCCCCGCTGCGTCAGATTCTAGTCATGCTAGCGACATTTCGCTGGTAAATAATTTTCCTTCATTTCATTCACTATTGCGGTGTACCTCCATGAGGTCCCCAATCTGTGGTCAACATGAACCTACTCACCTAACTCAGCCTAAAATCAATCAGTCTACTCCGTCAAACGCTGATGAAACCAATGACATTTCGCTGGATGTTCCCTTTAAACAAAATCACTCACAGAACTTACCCTCTTCTGTAAGGTCTCCAGGCAGTTCTCTTGGTCCCAGCTCCATGACCTTGATCCCTTGAGATCAGATCGCCCAACCTTATCTGATCTTAATAAATGTAACAACATTTCGTGGCAATGAACTTTATACTAAATGACTAGCAATGGTTACCATGTTCTTATAAGGCCTCCCTCCAAGAGGTCTCTAGCTAATTATCTTCTTATTCCCCCTTAGCCTCTTCGTACATATATCCTTAGATTTGATTTCTTAATATCATCATATTCCCGTGAATTCAAATATTATTTGTTTGAAGGAACTAATTTAAATAAGAAAACAAAAAAATTCGCAATGAATTACCATTGTTTAGTTGTATTAATAAAATAACTCATATATTTCCTTCGATTAGGTGGCGAACACATTGCTCATCAGCATTGCAACCGCTCAACTCGGTCATCATAACCAGGGGAACGTAGGAAGCCGATAATTTTCCTAAGTGGTTGTGCAAGGGTTGCAATGTTCATTAGAATTAAGTTCCCCATAATATTCCTGTGTGCTTCTTATAATCTTTATTTGTTTTCTGCCATCTGTTATCGTCTCAGATACCCCACAATAAGATTAATTATTACATGCACCAGAGATCTCATAAATTAATACGCCTTCTTTCATTACTTTCCCCATTCCAACCACTCAAGTCTGTTGTTCACATATCCTCTTCATACCTTGTTTTACTCTTCGCGCTTTTCCATGATTTGAACGGTTTTCTATAGGCATCATTCCCTGTGGTATCAAATACCTAATTTCTCTGATACTAGATAAATTTATATTTTTAAACGGGCGGAATGTGCTCTTTTATTATGCCGCCTGTTCAAATCCTGCTGCAGTCCTAACCCTGGTCAACCTGAGGCAAGCTCACTTTTTACAAACCTTCAAACCATTCTTAACTCTCGACCTCTTACTCCCTTGAACCCGACAGCATTAAGTAGACCACTCCTTGCCATGCCAGAAGATGTTATGAATGAGAACGTCAACCTACTGAAGCGATGGCCGGTAGTGAAGCAAATCTCTCAACACTGTTAGCAATGATCGAGAAAGGAGAATTTGCATTATGCAACAACGGACATTACCAAGAACAAACCTTAACATCAGTGACCTCGTAATCATAAACGAGGAGTATACATTCTGGCTAGATGGGATCGTGAGAGTGACACTGTGTCTGAGAGTGGGGCCCTGGTTGTGGTTTCAAATCTTCCAATTATCGATTTGTGGACCATATGTTGGCCGCAACAATGGGTAATATTAAGGTGTTTCGTCATCTGCCCCTATTTCTGGTCAGGGTATCCTTCTAGGAAGCTTTTAGTGTGTCCCCGGATATGAAAACATCTGTGTTAAGTTTGCCACATTACCTGAGTCCCCTGAGAAAATTAGATTTGGACCAGAATCAAATTAAGCAGGCGCAGGCCCTTCCTGGACATGTCAAAATTTACCATCCACTCTCGGGCCTGGGAAGGGGGACGCCTACCTCGGGAGCGTTCTGTCACCTACGGCCAATGAGAAATTAGATTCAAAAATAAGGTAACGCCCCAAAAGGGAAGTGGGAGAAAAGACACAGGAGAGTTAGATCAGGAAAAAGGATAGTCAACAGGGATGCTTAGACGAGAGAGGACCAGGCTTGAGAGAGCAGCTGAAGCCGGAGCGGAGCAAGATGCACTTCGATCAGACGAAGTTGTAAGGGCCACGTGACCTGGATATCCCTTATGAACGAGACGACACCTACGGAACTACACGGCATGAATCATTCAAATCAACAGCTATAAGTATAAATTAAACAATAAGTAATAATGTAAGAATCATATTTTATGTCAATCATTTACTTGAATCATTACAACCATATTAATCATAGTAATAAATTGTAAATAAATAGTTAATCTCTTTATATAGTTTATATGCTATTATATAACCCAATATACCACCCCTTATTATATTATATAATTAATAGTAACAACAATTTTTAAATATAAAGGTATTTAATTGGTAAACTAGTAAACACACAAAAGGCCTTTGGAAAAGAATCCAATCATAATAATAGTCTTTTAGGACTCATATATAATTAATTAATTAACTTATTTTTGGATAATTGCCATCAGCGATTACCTGGCATCCCGATTAAATCTCAAGGCAGTACATAGCAAAAGCAAAATATGCCTATAATGCACGATATTTCCGATATTGTATCTTCTGAGCTGGATCACAAACACAATACTGACCTAATCTTAACAAGTTTCAACAGACATTACAGTTTACATATTATAAATAGGAGGGCCGCCTATAGCTCAGTGGTCAAGACGCAGTCTTACCAATTTGATGTCTATTGGCGGTGCCGGTTCGAATCCGGCCTGGGACGTTGACTTTTTTCGTTGAGTGGCGGTCCCACAAAATGAAGAACTTTGACCCCCAACCATGGTTAGGCAGTATAGGACTCCAATGGGAGTCTTGGCCGAAAAGAAAAAAAACAATTACAAATAGGATAAACAATCCTCTGTTGGGATTAATTGCATCAGAAACATGTGAAGCATTATAAACAAAATATGAATACAAAAATCGAAAGGACTTATTTGCCAACCCTATATTTGTGATAAGCATGGCGATTCACAGAGGGGAGAGATAAACTTGAACCTTAGCCAACAGAGCCATCGTTGCCCTGACATGGGTTGGAACGGACTGAAGGTGAGCTCACCTATAAATCCGTCAGTAGGTAATAGTCCATCAGTGGCCCTGCAATCCATCTCCTATCCCTTTTTCGGTGATTAGGGAATTTTTTATTCGTTTTCGAAAAAAAACCTCTCAATTAATCGAGTAATAACGTAGGATAAATATATAACCAAATATCCCAATTAAATGACTTAATATTGTATGATTATTGCGAGAATATTTATTAATACGGTTGTAATATCATACATAGAATAAATATAATTATTCCCCTACAATTAATATTAGACCCTCTGCACACGGAGCTACTAGAAAGGAACTGAACTAGTCGGTAACTCGAATTACTAACAAATTACAGATTCGGTGGTGACTTGAATCGACACACGAGGCTACTCAACGGCAATTAAAATCTCCAGTTCGTTTAGTGTCGCCATGGAAATCGAGTGTGAAATATCTTCGTAAGACTTGAGCGATGATGAAGCCATCATGTTTTATTACTACCTCAGCATAAGAATAGTAAGGTTTCAGGTACACTCAAACCTTCAAAACAATGTTCATAAACTGTTATTTGTTCCCGACTTCTACCCAAGCCTTCTCCGTTTAATGCTTCTTTGAATAGCCAGGACGGTGAGAATTATAATAAATTATAAAATCATTACATAAAATGTGATTTTTTTCAACCTCCCCCACCATCAAAAGGTTGGTCTGTTCTTAATTCATTATCAAGATATCAGAAACTGTTATCACTCGGCAACCCGACATGCGAGACACCAGGGGACTAGTTACTAACGGGTTCCTGAACTTCAGTCGTCGTGTTGAGGTCGGGTTTCCCAAGTTGTAGATCACTGCTCCTTTAATTGCAGGTAACTGAGAGTGGAACTGCATGAACCTTTTTTTTTATGTAATCCTCTATTGATTCAATTTGTAATTTCCAATTAAATTGGCTGTTTCTTACAAATCAAAGAGGAGCATCCACTGTAATTCTTAGGACTTTATTTTGAAAAGATTGTAATTTTTGCCTTTTCATAAAGGATCCCGCTCCCCAGACTTCATAGGCATATATCAGCAGTGGCCTAAGGATATTTTAAAAATAAGAATAACTGTTTATTGTTTTAATTTGCATTTTCTATTTAAGATAGGATATAGCATTACTAACCTTGCGTAGATTTAAGTTAGTATGATGTTGATTCCAAGTAAGGCGTCGATAGAGGTGAATTCCCAAGTATCTTACAGTTTCACAGGCAAGATTCCATTTTACATTTTTACCTTTAAGGATCAGTTCAAAGGGGCGTCTGAGAGTAGAAACTTTGGAAATACATTTTTCAATATTCAGACTAATCATACATTTAGTGAAGTACTGTTCTAGATCATTAAGGTGACTTTGCAAAGTATTTCTTGCTATTATTGTGTCATCATGTTGAGAGAATACTGCTGTATCGTCAGCGAACGATGGAAGTATGCGTGGGCTGGATGATGTCGTAAAGATAGAAGTTGAACAGAATGAGAGAAAGGACTGAACCTTGTGGAATACAGGCACAGATTTGTCTGAGGGTAGAATTCAAAGTACTTTGGAGAGTCCACCCGCTACAGCTTGTATAGGAGACCTTGATGCAAGACCTTATCGAACGCTTGTTGGAAGTCCAAGACACTACCAGGGTGTGCTTCTTCAATTCGATTCAATTCAATTCAGTTAATTATAAATTCTGATAGTCTTGCCAGTTAGTGAGAAGTGGAATGACTGTATTGAAAATCAGGAATAATTTCGATGCTCTGAAAAAAGAATTAAGATGTTTTTATATAACTGATTCCAGTAATTTTCCAAAAATGGATAGTTAACCGATAGGTCTATAGCTGCCGATTTGTTAAGCGTTCTTACCAGGCTTGTGAATTACTATGAGTTCGGCTCCAAACTTCCAATCCATTACAAAAGACTGATCTACATGACTATTATAAGGCCTATTTGGACATACGGAGTTGAGCTATGGGGCTCCACTAAACCATCTAATTCCCCTCAAATCCAATCCTTACAGTCCAAAATCCTTCGTAAAATCCTTAATGCTCCTTACTTTGTCACAAATTAAATCATCCATCAGGACCTCAATGTTCCCTATGTTGCCGATTTGGCCAGAACCAGATACCAATCCTTCCATTATAAACTTTCCAACCACACAAACCAACTCGTTTCTAACCTGGCTTCTCCTTCACTACCTAATAATCCTCCTAGACGTTTGAAAAGAAGATGGCCTCGAGATCTTCTCCTTTAGAAATGGTTTTGAAGTTCTATCAATGGGTAGATTCTCCACACGTTTTTATCATGTCATAATATCACTTACAGCAAATTTACTCGATGTGTATATATGTATACAGTTGTAAATATCAATAAATAAATTATTAAAAAAAAAAAATTTAATTGGATTGATTCGGGGCAGCTGCCAAAGATTGTTTTTTCTCTAAATTGGAAGGGTCGTACAGTTGCTTCATGTAAACTGTTTGCGATAGATTCACCCCAGCCTGGATATATTTTCGCAGATCTATTGAGGGGTAGGATAATTTTTTCTTTAAATTTTAATATCTCAACGACTAGAATTTTAATACTTTCCCTTAATATGTATTCCACATATAGATAGGTTAAAGTAAAGAGGCGATATGTTAAAAAAAAATAGTTGTAGACATGTGTGATTAAACAGTTGGCTGACAAGGGCTGTTTTTGAGCCAGTGTAAAATACATTATAGCTAGGTAATCTGTATGCTTGGAGGCTAGCACACTCTATGACCCAGTTAGAGCTACTCAGCCCTGTCAACACACATCATTCCATCCCAGATTAAACTTTAACGACTTAGCCTCTAACCTTAATTATTGTTGCCCCTTTTGCCGTTAATTATTCACTCCGTCTCTCCTGTGTTGATGTTTCGGTTTCATAATTTAATTACAGCTCAATATTGATGTTCCCTTAGGTTAGACATGTAAATTTCTTTATATGATTTATCAAAAGGGAATCAATTAAATTTAATAACAATAAATAAATCAATGAATAGGAAGACATTATGGCTTCTAAGTTTCGATATAAATATTAAAAAAATAATCTAAGTCCACAAATTATATATAAAACAAAGAAGAATAACAAAAATAAATTAATAATATATTTTTTAATAACCGCTATAATAGCCTAGAGAAATACAGAGGGAGTTACCCAAATAAATAAAATAACAAACAAAAAAGAATAAAATATAATTAAAAAAGAAAAGAAAAATGAAAAATATAAAAATCTTTGTGTAAAAAAGAAAAGAAGAAAAGTAATAACTAAAATATAACTAGCCACAAAAAACCACTTATGTATGTTCCATACATATAAAAGTAATAAAATAATATTTAATGACGGAAAATATAATTTTTGATACCCTGGAAACAAATATAGGCAAAAATTAGCTATAGCTAAAATTGCCATGGATAAGACCCTTATACATGAATGAACCAATTCATGAATTTTTACTCATCTCTGCCTGAGAATCATCCACCATCAGATGCATGGAAGTAGATGGGGGGATAGGGATTATCCAGAGGAAGGCTGGCATGCATATATTGCGTGTTTTTTTTTATTTATATATTTTTAATTTTCATTACTTTTTTATATATATTAATTACTTATGGCGATTCACA
>NW_027106955.1:18264-25153 GCF_000696795.3 Halyomorpha halys
TATGAATTGCTGCTTCGAGTAGTCAAAGAATGAATAAATTTATGAATTGCTGCTTCGAGTAGTCAAAGAATGAATATGTTTGTATAAATATTGTTCTTTCTTTACTCTCTATTTCACAGGCGATCAGCCCTAAAATTGAGACAGCGACTACACATGTACACCTACTTACTGAAACTCATTTGGACATATGCTTCACAAATATACGAGACAGCCAAAAAAACTCACATAAACAAACTACAAACATTTCAATCCAAAACACTACAACTCAAATCTCCATGGTACATCAGTAACAGAACACTGCACAGACTTACAGAAACCTACTGGACAAGACTACATTAAAACATCATACAAGACCTTCCATGACAAACTCAACGACCACAACAATAAACTAGTACAAGATATACCTGCCACGAACATTCCTATTAACACCTACAGAAGACTAAAAAGGACCTGGATGAGGGATCTCCTTAGTTAATAAATGAAACAAATTAAAGTCAGGAAATACCAATGACTCTATCATGCCACTCATACCCTTTTTATTTTTGTAATTTTGCAAGATACCACATTTTCTATTTTACTTCATTCTGAAGAATCAATAAACAAAGTAAAAAAAAATGTTTATAAATTCAATTAATATTCTTTTAATCAAAATATATATAAAATTATATAATAACGGTATAGAAAAGTAACACCATGGCAGCCAAAACACAAGCATAACAAATCTTATACCAGCCACCTAACATTAACTAAAATATAATTGGATATATAAGTATGATAAATCGATAAAAAAAAGTTAAAACATTAATATTCCAATAACCTCCACTTAATCATGAACATTAACAAAGAATGTTCAATCCAAAAATCGAAATTAACGCGCAATGTTTAGTTGTTAAAGTGTCAGGCTTAAATCATTTTCTTGATGTGTTACAACAATTTGCTTTGGAACAAGTTCAAAATAGGGATATTTCAATATCGATATCCCATTCCTACTTTTGATATTTTGTCTTAGATATCGATATTCTATAACCGATAATATCGGAACTTTCTTCTGACATATTGGTTTTTCCAAAAAAAAAACTCAAATTTTTTTTTTTAAAAAAAAGCTCATAAGTGCGTTTTTTAAATAGATGAGCAAAAAAAAATAATGGAAATTTGCTCTCTAAAAATAATCACACACCTCAGAACTTCATATATGTAAATTATTTTTGAAAGCATTAAAAAAAAAAAAATCAATAGGCATAACATCAAGAAATATCTAGAGCACAATAATATTGAATCCAAATATCGATACATTTATCCATAAAAATATCGATACTGTTGGGTTTGCCACTGTCGAAATTAGTATCAACATTTTTATTTCTTTAGTATATTTCTTTTAAACCTATTTTTAATTATAATTGATTTAAAGTTTCATTATTTTACATTTGTTTTAGTGGCAAACCCATTTGAAACCTCTCGCCATATGACGAATTACAATTAATCAATTATGAAGAACTTGTGTTGTTATCTAAAGAAACTGAACGTTATGTTAATAATAATTATGAATGTTTTGTTATATATGTCAAGTGTTAATATTGTTGTATTGACAAATAAAGAACGTAACTGAAGAGTCATCTTTATCGTTACACAGGAACACGCACTAAAATACTTCTTAATATTTCTGTTACATATCTATATCAAATTTTTTGCAGCGATAATAAAAGACAATATCGATATTAAAGTAGTAAAAAACTTTGATACTTTAGGGTTTTTTATAATAAAATATTTGAATTTTATTTCGATATCGATAATCGACTAACAATAATGAATATCGGAATTACTGGAAATATTTACTTAAAATGTAAACTTTATATACCTGCTTTATCGATATTTGGATTCAATATTATTGGGATAGATACTTCTTGATGTTATAGCAGTTTATTGCATTTTTTAATGTTTTCAAAAATTAACTTACATATGTGAAGTTCTGAAATGTGTGATTATTTGTAGAAAGAAAATTCAAATTCAATTTCATCTATTTAATATACTGACGAATGTACATTTTTTAAAAAGTTGAGAATTTTTTTTTTATTAAACCGATAAATCATAGGAAAATTCTGACATTATGGGTTACATTATGATATATTGATAAAGAAATATCGAATATCGAAGACAAAATATCGATGTTTAGATATCGATATCCAATCCCTACTTCGAACTTGTCGCAAAGGAATATGTACTACAAAATAGACACATCAAGAAAATTATCTGAACTGACTACTTGAATATTCGGAAACTACTAACCTAGCGAGATTATTCAGGAAATATTAAATAGAGTGTGATACTGGCACAACCGTTCTCCGATGATTAATAAGAATAATGAAGATGTGTAGTTCTTAAAGGTGAAACTACACTATCTTTAGAATACGTTCGGTAAAAAATACAAAAAAAAAAAAAAAACACTTTTTTTTTTTAGTTGTACTATAATTAAAGCAAACCAGCCTATGCAAATCAGCAACCATTGTTTCTGAAAACCTACAGTTTGTTTTTCAAATTCATTTTTTTCAGAACTTGAAGCATGAACAGAGGTTTTTGTAGCTACAAGCCAAACATATAACTGTTTTATTATTTATAAACAGTGTTTTCTAGTCTATGAGCACAATATTACCCCCCAGAAGAAATAAGATAATGATCTCGCTTCGGAAGAAACTATTAGAGGAACCAGAAAACTGTGACTTCAATACCGTTACGAACAGTTTGTCAACGGCGGAACGAGCGACGACCGACAGTCGACATGAAGATGTCTTGGTGCCTACTGGTCCTGCTGCTGGCCAAGGCTTCTGCTGAAGACGGTACGACCAACGAGACGAAACAAGAGGAAGCGGCCAAAGCAGAACCGTACATCTTTCATCCTAGGGGTTAGTAATAAGTTTTTATTCATTCAATGCCTTTACAAAAGTAGAGTATTTTTAAAATAAAATGTTTTCTTATTAAAAAAAAAAATTTTTTTTTCAATCATTTTCTCTAAAAATAAATATGAAACAAAAGTGTTCAATTAATAATTTTGAAATATTTCTTTATACAGTCTCGAAGGGGAATAGAAAACCCTAACGTAAATGTCTACAGTATATCAAGTATTTATAAACAACAATATTTCGCTTTAACAGACTTCCTTAACTTTTTATTTCCTGAATTGAAACGTTCGGTTATAAAACATAATAACTGGCAAAATAAAAACTTTTCTAATGCTAAAATCCAACATTAACAATACTAAACCGAATTCTCAGCCCAATACAATAAATACCTCCGATATTCATACATAACGCTAAAAATTACAGGCTTCTGTTAAACGAATTGAATGCATTGTGCATCGGACCATTTACTACTCAACTAATCGGTAACAATACGAAAATTATGTTAACGAATATCGAAGATAACAGAACTTAAACTAAGTATTATGATAAAGAAAAAATTGAGTACCATACATTCTCAATGGATAAAAATAAATATTTGAATGTAGTGATTAGGAAGGTTCCCTACAGTATAACCGAAGATGAATTAAAGTCCAAGTTAGACGAAAACAGTCCGAAGTTGCTTACGTATCCAGAATATCAAATAAAGATAAACAAAAAAAAACTCCACTCTGTTCAGTATCTCTTAAAAACAACGAAAAGGCCAAAGATATTTTTAATCTTAAACATTTATTTTCTGCCCTAATTATAGTAAAACCCAAACACAAAAAAACTGACATTCCTATGTGTAGTAACTGCCCAAGATATGGTCATACAAAGAACTATTGTCATTTGGAACTGAGGTGTTAAGTGCAAAGGTACACACCATTTCTCAAAGTGTCCGTTAAAATTTACGGATAAACCATTTTGGGTAAATTGCGAACTAGCTCACGCGGCTAATTACAAGGGATGTAAATATTATCAAATCCTTAAAAATAAAATAAACTCACCTTCAGAATCAAATATTCGTAAAGCTGATATTAATTCAAGCAGGCCAGCCACGAATATCACTTCATAAAACTCATATGCTGATGTTATTAGATCAATATCAAAACCACCAGAACAAAAAACTCAGTCCACAGTTAATCAAGACAACGAAATAAATGGTGAAAATTAATTTTCTTCAATAACTAAAATTCATCTATCCACGTTAGTAGCATATTTCTTTACAAATGGACCATAATATATAATAATTCTCTCCTCACTAACTGCGCTTTAATACAAATCATTTATTATTCAACGAATGCTCAAATATTCATTTTTCGTCTATGGGTACGGAATTAAGAAAATTAAAATTCTTAAACTTTAATGCTCATGGCACTTCTTCTCAAAGAAATGAGTTTAAAATTTTCCATGAATCAAATTTCATCGATATAGCCTGTATGACCGAGACACATTTATCCCAAAATATCAAATTGAAGATCCCAAGTTACAAAATTTTAAGCAATGACAGAGATTGTACGACTCCCTCTGGTGGTGCAGCCTTAATAATCAAAAATAATTGAAAATATCATTACAAACGTATTTAATATGGAGGTTGTTTCGGTTCGTTTAAATTCGTCTCCTTCTACCGTTGTCACAGCAGTTTATAAACCTCCAAATAAAAAACTAATTCAAGACGAAATTTTAAAACAATTACCACCAGGGAACCATACATTAGTTTTAGGTGACATAAATTGTAAAAACATTTACTGGGGATGCCGCAAATCAAATTCTGGTGGAAATACTTTACTTGATATTTGCTCAAGGCACAATGTCCAAATTCATGCACCAAATGAACATACGTTTTATAGACCAGGCTGTAAATCTGATATTCTGGATATTGTATTAATAAAATATTTTAGTTTTCCTCTCTCTTCTCAAGTGATCACAGCTTTAAATTCAGAAAATATCCCTGTATTAATTAATTTCTCAACTGAGATAAACATGAAACGGTGAGAAAATCCCTCATTAATGGAGTAATCGATTGGGAAACGTACAAAATTCTTGTCGATGAAAAATTACAACTGAAAAAAAATTTCCCTACCGCTCAAGAAATAGATAAAAGTATTACGACGTTAAATGAGTCGGTCTCAAAAAGTTTACATAAGGCACCTGTACGACCTTTCCATTTAAGGGGAAAAACATTTTCTGGCAGCTGCCCAAAATCAATACTGCTAAAAATTAAAGAAAAAATCACGCAAGGAGACAGACAGTGGATGCCTTGATCACAAAAATAAATGGAACGGATCTGGATGAATGGGCGTATTCTAAATATCAGGGATATGTGGAAAATTTAGAACCAAAGGATCATTCATTATGGAAGGCTACGCGACGTCAATTGGATAAAAGTGAAAAAATGCTAAGTCTAGTAGACAATAATGAATTCATCACCAATGATGCCGAAAAAGCTGAAGTATTCTCTAATTTCTTTGAGAAAACATTCTTCAACACAGAAATAAGTCCGAATTTAGTCCCTGATGAAATTGACAAGTATCTAAATCTCCCCCTCGCAACAGTTCAGCTCCCAGCTAAATTTTTGGTTGGTCAGAATTTGAATTTTGGTTGATTTCAAATTTGGTGCCATCTTGGAAGGCAGGGACAGCCAGCCCTGGTAGGGATAATCCCTTGAAGTTGGGGCCTGAGGATGCAACCAAGAACCGACCCCACTCCGTTACAAGCGCTAGAGGAAGGATGGCCAGGTGAACAGGACGAATGTGGCAATGGCGGCACCCAGCACGGAGGCCAGCCCATCTCAGCAGATCCAACAGGTGACCTCTATCAATGTCGTGGTCCTGCCGCTCACCTCAGGTAGGAGAGTATCTTACATCTTTCACTGATCACAAATGGTGACCCCTCGTTATCAACATCTCATCTCAGTAGTGGCACCCATAATCAGAATTTGTTCTAGCACACTAACACTATTATTATTTTTTTTTTTTATGGCTTGCCAATATCTCTACCAGCTACTTTATTGTTATTTTCCTCAATATATATTACTTTATATTATCAATAATTATGTTTTTTATAACTAAATCCCAATTAAATTTATTTTCTATTGTGCAATACATTATCATGTTACGGAAATGCTGGGAGCTATTCCCCATTAGGCATTGTCAGGGAGCAAGTCCCTGAGACAGTATATAATTTTATTGTTTATTTAATAAATTTTCTTAGTAAGGCAATGCCTGGGAACAATTCCCCATTAGGCATTGTGAGGGACCAAGTCCCTTCAGTAATACTGTCTCAGAGTAAGGCAATGCCGGGATCAAGTCCCCATTGGCATTGTCAGGGAGCAAGTCCCCTGAGACAGTATATATATATTTATATTGTTTATTTTTAATAGTCAGTCTCAATTAAGGCAATGCCTGGGAACAATTCCTCATTAGTCATTGCCAGGGACCAAGTCCCCTGAGACCATATAACATATTATTATTTTTATTTAAAATGTTAAGCTCTGAAAATTATACGATCACCCGGGGAAGCGGAACCAGTCCTAATTTAATAGTGGCCGGTAGTATTGGTAAGTTCACTTTTGAACCCCCACTACCGCCACACACCCCAATTTTTTATTACTTTAATGAAAACTATATATAATTACTAGTCAAAATTCATGAGTCTCCCAAGTATAGGTAGGGGGAATAAAAAATAGCGGCTGTTTCAAAGCGATAAAAAAAACTAATTTTTCATTCGGAGCTCTATATCTTAAAAATTAGGAGCAACACAAGAAAACCTAAGAGTACGTCATTTAAAGAAGAGTAAATTTGCTAAAATATGAGCCCTAATAGAGTTATTTACGTTAAATAGTTTTCGAAATATTTGATAAGATTTATTTATTGATAGATATTACAATCTGCCACACAGTTGTGGGCAATAGGTAATAGTGATGAATGAATCTCATACATACTAAAATAAAAAAA
>NW_027106955.1:26254-36170 GCF_000696795.3 Halyomorpha halys
TACTCTAAATGTTGTTGTTATCTCTTTTGTTTTTATAGCCCTGATGAAGACCTGAAACTCAGGTCGAAACGTCGGCATAAAATAAATAAATATGGTTTTGTTTATTTATGTTGTTCTTTGCTGACCGCACCCCCCGACAAACTTCTCCAATTATACAATATTTACACAATCGACCTGAGGATCCCTGAGCCCACTCTATCCCCCACTTGTGAGGGGTAGAGCAGAGCTCAAGAGATCCCAGCGCATCTCTCTCGCCACATCACTGGTAATGAGCCAGTTTTCGAAATATTGCTTTTTAAAAAGCAACATTTCATAAAAATGTTGTAAGGGGCGTACTGAAAGATCAGTAGTTACTGAATTTATTTTTAAAAATTCATATCTCAAAAACCATTTGATGTACAGATGTCTATTAGCACTCAAATTAAAGCTAGTTTAATCTTCGTAGGAGTAATAGTTTACATGAAAGTTGCTAAAATAAATTGATTTATAGTTGTTCAGACACATTTTCATTTGCCAAATTTATATTCATATGGGAATATCATAAAAACTACTGCCCCTACGAAGATAAGTGCCATAAACTAATTGATTTAAGTTTAAGTTAAATTTCCTTTATTTTGAGTGTTGGCAGACATATGTACGCCTTATGAATCTAGAGATATATTTTTTTCAAAATCCAACATTATATACGAACAACTATAAATTAACATTTTGTGAGTTTATTTTGTCAAATATCATAAAGACTACTACTCCTACAAAGATAAACATAATTAACTATTTTGTAGTAAATTTAACTAGCTTTAATTTGAGTGCTGGCAGACATCTGTACATCCAATGGTTTCTGAAATGAAGTTTTTCATAAATCAAACTTATTGTCCGAACAACTATATATCAATTTATTTTAACGAATATCATGAAAACTACTATTCCTACGAAGGTAAAGGTCATAAACTTCTTTATAGTCCATTAAACAAGCTTTAATTTAAGTGCTAATAGACATCTGTACGTCTCATAGTTCCTGACATATAGATATCTCAAAATAAATTAGCTAACTACTAATCTTTCAGAAGATCTTTAAGAAATTTTGCTTTTAGTAAATTTACTCTTCTTTAAATAATGTTCTCTTAGATTTTCTACTGTTGTTGGTAGTTTTTAAAATATAGAGCTCCGAATGAAAAATTAATATTTTGAAACAGCCGCCATTTTTTATTCCTTCTACCTATACTTGGCAGACTCATCAATTTTGACTAGTAATTATACATATTTTTCATTAAATTAATCCAAAATTGGGGTGAGATAACTTCCTTTTTTTCTTCCTGACTCTTGTACTAATCGAAATGACCTGAGGTCACAAAGAAAAGACGGGTTAAAAAACAAAAAATTAAGTTGTTTAATGATCCCAAGACTGCCATAAATTATTGTTCGGCCAGAACAAAAACAATTCAAAGAACAAACTAGAACTGGAATCTTCAGATATGGTGGTCAACCTTCATGAGTAAATTTTAAATGATTTGAAAAATATTTTTAAAAAATGAGATGAATTGGGAGGAAAAAATACTAATGTCAACTTAGATGAAGAACAAAAAAATGTAATTAATAATGCATAAACAAAACTTGTTATCTATTTACTGTATTGTTTTTTGCAATGTTTCAATTTAAAATACTTAAAATCATATGGCTTACAGAGACAGAGATATTGGAAGCTGCTGCAAAAGGTGCTGCTAGGCTGGTCAGCAGCGGCCTGTCCAATGTCAGCAGAGCACCGCCTTCACCTGATCTCCTTGCGAAGCTACTTGGACTACTAGGCTTCGACAACTCCAAGCTGGGAGCAATAGCAATCAATGCCATCATATTCATAGCACAGCTGGTAAGTACATGAGGGATTCTCAAAATTCTTAAATCACAGGCAATTTTTGTC
Organism: Halyomorpha halys; assembly: GCF_000696795.3. Classification (NCBI taxonomy): domain Eukaryota; kingdom Metazoa; phylum Arthropoda; class Insecta; order Hemiptera; family Pentatomidae; genus Halyomorpha; species Halyomorpha halys. The sequence goes on from NW_027106955.1 coordinate 28,170, forward strand.
AAAAAGTTCATCTCACAAAATAACAAAAATTCGGAATATTAAAGTCGCTATTAAGCATTATCTTCAGTCGAGCAATGAGAAACATGATTAGCAAGTCATGACAAAATGCTCTTGACTTTCAGAACTAGAACCACAGCTTAGAACAGCTTGTCAAAGTTAATGTGTTAGAATGAATGGTTCTGACACCAACTGATTATGTGAGGTACTCCATACCAGAAGGCCTCAACAATACCTGTTCATACAGGATGATTCTTAGGGGTACAAGCCGTAAGTCCTTGAAGGATGGAGTCTTCGCTCATCAGGATTCAAGCTTGCAGTCGCAAAAGGGAGGCATATCCAACGAGTGGGAGACATAGGTCCTTGCAGGAAAGAAACCTTCTGCAAGGTTCAAGCCTGCAGTCACGATGGGGGATGTATGTCCAACAGGTACAAGCAGTAGGTTCTTACGATACAGGTGTAAGACAGAGGAGGTGACCATTAGGTTCATTATGTTAAAATGAATACACTCTATTTTGTTTTATCATTCTCAAAAATAAGACTTTTTTAAAAATTGCTATCAAGAAAACTATGAAACAAAGTTTGTACCTACTTCAGAAAATTATCAAAGAGTAATACCTGAAAACAAAAAAATTCTAATCATTTCATTTTAATTTTCAAAAAAATTTGTTAATTAAATAGAACCGAATTTAAAGAATGGCCCATCTGGTATACCCTGCAGATATTACACAATGAAAGGAAAGAAAAAATATTATGGTCATACTTTAACATAACTTTCAGCTTGTTGAAAACATAAAGTAAAAATATTAACCACAAACAATGAATAAATTATGGTTAAGGCTAAATGTGCCTCTTCATGGGACGCACTAAAATTAGTAGAATTTACTTTTTGATTATCTCCAGAACGAATTCTTCTCAATACGAAAAGAACATTTTGTGTTGTTTAAATATAGAATTCACGCTTATGAAATAAAATGTAATGGCCTTTTATTTATGCAATAAATTAAAATCATACAAAATACAATATAAACATTTAAAGAAGATAGAGAGAAAGAAAAAAGAAATGAAGAAATTTATATATATATAATAGCTGACAAAACATTAACTTCAATAAATTTTCTTTCCATCTTTCTATATCCTTTACTGCATAGGCCTTTCCTTTCGGGAGTAATAATCAGCACTTCCTGGAGTGACCAGCCCTTTTGGAAGGCATTCAGAAATTCATAATTCACACTAATTAGGTTTTAAATCCACCAATTGAATCATAAGGAAAATAAGATGTGAAAATATGAATTAACGATCACTTTTACTTACACTTTTTAAATGTGGCCTTATAGGCACTTGCAGAACCTTCATTGAAACCAATGAGACATTCTGCAAAATTATTGCATGTATACAGCGATCGTAAAGAGAAAAATACGTTTTAGTTTACAAGCAGGAGGAAAATGGGATGAGGTAGTTACGAGTTGGAAGGCTCAACTCAAGGCTTCAAAAACTAACTTTCTCATAAGAATACCTGAATTTGCGAACAGTCAAAGTAAAACTGTATTGGTATTCTGTTATTATTTATTTTTATACTAATTTTGAAACTATTTTTTTCTTAGGTACTATCTAATTAGTATTAGTAATTATTATTAGTATTTCATGAATCATGAAATTTTAGCCTATTGGTTGTTTTTATTTTTTAAATAATTTTTATTGGATGTTTTGATTGTTTTATAATTTTTATAGGGCATTCTGATTTTTTAATAATTTTTATTGGACGTTTTGATTTTATGAAATTATCCACAACTATGTGTCTATGTTATTTGGTATGTTAATGAAAAGTTTTTTGTAATAATAATTTTACCAATTATATGTACTAAACATTAAATTATTTTACAAAATACACATAATGAAAGAAATTCTTTGTTTTTATTTGATGAGTTTTACAAATTATAATGAAATAATAAACAACAACATGCATATTCCAGTCATTTAATTTAGTTTCCACTGTGAGAATTCAGAAATTTTCATTAAACCCACAGTAGACACATTTTGGACAATGTTTTTTTTTTTTAATTTGATAATTGTATGTAATTATTTCAATTTAAGGTAAGGTGACAAACAATTCAAAAAATAAAAATTAAACCATATAAAATATGACTGACTTTATTTTACCTGTTAATATTAGAATAATTTAAAAGCATGTTAAATTTACTAGTACTAATGCTCTGAATGTATTAAGTCACTAATGATTTATTAGATTAGAACAGTTCTAACCGAGACCGACACAAGGGAGAGTGAACCACCATCTGAAGACCCTACTTCATGGATTTTCGAGAATTCACCAATGGAGGTAAGTAAGAAATTCAACCAATATCCCTGATCATACATACTGGAATCAAAATCTCTATAATAAAACCAGGTTATACATGTCTATAATCTCCTTACTGAACTTATTGGTCACTATATCTCAAAAACGACCATGTCAATAAAATTAAAATTATTAATGGTGGTTCTCCTTATACTTTAGATGTGCAGTAAGACTGGGATTTAAAAAAAAATCGGACTCAAAGTGTTTTATATAAACTTATTTTTAACAGTTAAAAAAAACACTTTTTTTCAAAATTATTCAAAAACTATACATTTCTGAGATCATCATAGCCATTAATTTAAAGGATAATTTAATTTGCTAGAAATCAAAAGCTAAACTTATCTAAATCAAACAAGTATTAGAAAAGATTCAGACAATAGATCCATGTGTATTTTATAAATAACCTGTACGGGCTTACTGATAATGAAGTTCCTTAAATAATAATGAAAATCAGTTTTATATTAACATTAACATCTATGTAATAACATGTCTGTAACTAGTCATATACCTTTTGGTCCCTATATTTCAGAAAAAAAAAATTTTTTAAAATTATTATTGGTGAACACAGCAGAAGCGTCCACCAATTTAGTTTGGCCTTCTAAGAGGGGTACCGTCAGCATTTATCTCATGGTAGACGATTTGTACAATTGTTTTATTTAATTGGATATGATGATGACAAAAATATTTCCGATTACTTTCAATCCAATGTGAAATTGAAATTGTAAATTGTAGCACTTCCATCAGGGATTGAAGAATACAGATTTTATAAAAGATCCAAGATCTACTTGCCTCGGTTCATGATTTAAAATAAGAAAAGCAGGAGGTGTCCAGATAAGCAAAATGTTCAAAAGAGAGAAAAAAAATGTCATGTTAGGAGTGTGCTGGTGAGAGAAATGCTCAGATGTTGTGAGGAGGCCAGGGAAAAAACTAATTGAGTCTCCTGCTTCTGGTTGAGATATTTCCCAGAGGTCTGGAAACGGGCTATACTCTTCCCACTTTTGAAACTCATGAAGACCTGAACCCAACCAGCCGACTACAGACCAATTAGCTTACTTCTACACTTGGGCAAGGTTTTTGAGAAAATTATTCTCAATTATCTCAAAAACTTTAGCTAAGAAATAGACCTGATACCGCCAGAGCAGACAGGCCACCACCTGGCAAAATTACAAGCAAAAGTAAGCCAGAACACGAGGAAGAACGGACTAAAATTCACGGAAGCGTTCGACTCCGTGTCTCATAGTCTGCTAAAGACACTACAGGACAATGAATTTCCAGAGAATCTCTACACTTTGCTAAAATCATTCCTACAGCATCGCTCATTAAGGATAAGAGTCAGTGAGGCGGTCCAAAGATATCTCACTCACCTGTGGAGTTCCCCAAGGGAGCACCATACCATCTCCAGCAGTGTTCTATACCCAGCACTGTTCTTAACTGTTGGAGCAAAGTACAACAATGCAGCATACGCCATCGACATAGCTAGTAATAGTAGCTCAGTAAATGCAGAGAAAGCTCTATGGCAGGCAGAGGAGGCTTGTACCAACATCACTTGAGAAACTGGAGAGACTGTACATCACAGTTAATCCCAAGATGACTGACTGTATTATTTTCTCCTTTCAGAAAAATAAGTACCCTCTACCTAAAGCCTATAAGGTAGCTAGCTACGAGAATAAACCAGCAAGGAGCATAGTATATCTGGGGGTCGCCCTTGATAGACATCTGATGCTAGCTCACCACTGCAACAAGAAAATCAAGCAGGTTAGGACCAAGTCTTATAGGTTTAATCACCTACTAACTTCTTCAACTCCTCTCAGCCTCAAATTAATGATTTATAAAAGTGTGCTCAGGCCAGCCCTGCTCTACGGAGCACCTTTGCTGACCAGCATAGCAATAACAGCCAAGGAGCTCCAACAGTTTAAGAGCAGCGTAATCAGACGCATAGTATGAAATAATTCATTACAAAGAGCAAAGACTGATCATATACATATGACACTCGGCCTACCGAAGGTAACAGAGTTCATCACGAGGAGGTACATCAAATTCTTTGATAGCCTCCAGAGCACTGCTCAAATTCAGGACACTGACACCGACAGGACGCCCACAAAGATGGCAAACCCACACAAACACAGCCTCAGACTAGACTGAGGACAACTTACTGAACCATTACTTACACGTGCCCCGACACCATTAGACTAACACACTATTTACTTTTATTCAAAATATCCAATTTCCTCAGCCCCCTCTTCAAATGTATTCCAAATCCAGTAAAAGAACTTCCCCTCAACCCCAAGCACCCATCGGGCTTTAAAAAAATAAAATAAATTCACTCATTCATTGATCACTTTATCTCAAAAACAACAATGGCTATGAAGCTGAAATTATTAATGGTGATTCTTCTTATGTAGTAGATAAGCAATAAGGTTTGTTTTAAAAACATTCGAACTAAGTGGCTTTTGAAAAAAAATCCTAAAACCAAATGGGAGTGGATGATTAAAACATAATAATAAGACTGGATTAAAAAAAGATATAATTTTTCCTATAGTTTGAAAACTATAGATCTTCTGAAATGTAACAGCCCATCATTTAAAACATAATTTAATTCTCTAAAAAACAAAAACATCATCACAGTATTAAAAACAGCAATGCCTGTGAAGCTAAAATTATGAATGGTAATTATCCTTGTTGTAGATGAGTAATAAGGTTTAGTTTAAAAAAATTCGTAAGTGGCTTAAAACAAAAAAAAAAAAAATCTAAAACGAAAAGAAAGCTAGTGATTAAAGCCATCTTTATCAGCAGGAGTACCCACTAGTAATTAGATGAATTAGTTCTTAATTAACGATCTTAATGTCTACGACTAATAAAGTATTTTATGTATTTTGCACCATTAATTTATTATTTTTTTAAAATTTTTGGTAGGCCAGAGAATTAGTGAAACAAGCTACAGAGCGCACGCTGCCTGAAAAGCTTATTGAAGCCGTTAGAGATTCTTCGCCTATGTCCACTGACTGCGTGGAGCTACTGATCTGCAAGGGAGCACCCTTGATGTGGAGTATGCAGCGAGCACTTTCCAGACCTCCAGGCCCAAACTGGACAACTCTTTCCCCATTAGACAGGATGTACGCTGGTTTCCCACCACTGGAACAAGTAGCCGATCAAGCGGCAGTCTGTGATGTTCGGTTTCCAGCTTGTAGAATCAAATATGGCCACCTTTGAATTTTTATTATCGATGATTGATAATTGAGAAATAATTTCACAGTTGATCTACCACTAAGTATAATCAATTTTTTAGATTAATTTATATTATTCTCTATTTTGATAATCACCACAATTTTGAAATAGAGAGTAATATTAATAACAGTGGATTAAACATTACATGTAAATCTTCAAATTCATCATTCTCTAATTTTGTTATAAACTAATGTTAACAAAATAAATAAATATAACTTAGTCAAATACATGAAGTCCTATTTTGTTCTAATCTTTTCCTTTAAATGATAATATAACTGAAGTATTTTGTTAGAAACGCTATAGCTGAATTTTCTTATTCCAAGTTGAAAAAACGAAAAATGATGAAATAATAAAAGTAAGAAAACAGCCTGATCAAAACATACTTTCAATTAAAAATACTGAGTGAGTAAATAATGAAGAGTTTATTGACCATGGATGATATATCTGGAAAAGAAAGTTAGGGGTATCGTCAGTGTAGAACACAAATAACTAAAAACATATTTATTAGTGCCAACGTTTTGGCCAGAATTTCTAGCCTTCATCAAGGCTAAGAACAAAAAACAAGATAACAATGAATGAATAAAAGGATACATATAATGATCAGAAAATAAGAAAATAGCTAATAAGGATGCATAAATAGTGCTGACTGACATGAATAGTTCGAGTATTATAAGAAGAGAGAGGCTTTAAGAAAAGAGTAATATTAAAATTAAGTAGTAGGAAATAACAGATAATAAAATATATATGAAAATCTAGTTGGTAAAGATGTGTATAAAATGAAAATTATTAAAAATAAAAATAAAGTAATGGAAGAAGTGGGAAATAAAACATATATATAGGTAATTAAATATGTAAGTAGGGAATTAAAAATATAAATTAAATAAATCAAAAATTAGTATCCAATTCTGTCTCAACACTTTATTTCTCACTAGTCCAACGTTTCGGCCATTCTAGCCATCTTCAATACAAAACTCCTCCTCTCATTAATTTACAATTTCTATTGCAGGCTATTCTGCCCAGGTCATTTTCTTTATTCTAAGTTCAAAACCTATTTATTTAAAATTTAAAAACATTAACATTTATAATTCTCTATAAGATTATCAACAATATAAAATACACCACCATATAACAAACCATTTATCTATAAATAGTTTGTTATATATAGCTCAGAGGCTGGCCAGCATGTCCTGGACTCTGGCGTGATGGTAGGGGCCTGCCTGGCCGAATTTGGAAGAAATAGATCTTCTGACACCGAGCGATTTCATGGTTTTCACCATTTCGCCAACTGCTGAACCTCCAGCAGGAAGCAGCTAGAGGACATAACCGCAATGGCAAAGAAGTCACCGGATAAGCCATTATTCTATTCCAAGACCCCAAGTATGCTCTGTCTTATATTATATTATTGAAATAAATAATTTCAGCAATAATAAAAATAAATTCAGAAATATACATGTTTAATGAGCAGAAAGTCTCACAATTTTCAACCCCCTTTGTTCGACACTAATTATATAAAAAATTCAACATACACGCAGGATACCTGAAGTAAGAAACAGACAGGACCCAATGTATACACCAGAAAGTAAAAAAATATTTTACTTGAAAACAAAAATGACTGCAAAAGATCATAAAATATAAACTGAAACTAGATAGTTATTGGTGACCTTCCACATCTGAACAAAACTCAGAACTCTTCTGATTAATTTATATTAGAAGAAGATAGTTGAACGTTTGATGTAGATTGTAGGAAGATAGTCCAGGTGGAGGTCAATAAAGGTACTAAATAATAAAAAAACTACTTAATGTTAATCAATATTTTGCCCAACTTTGCAGGGCTTCGCCAGGGCTAAATGAAAAATAAAATACAAACATTTTAAGAAGTGGCAGAAGTTCAGAATAAATATACCGAGAAAGTAAGAAAATATGCAACAAAAAATATATATATTTTTTATACAAAGTAATAAGCTTAAGTTAAGGAAGTATAAATATAAGTGGATAGGAGACTAATAGCTAATAAATACAGCAAGGTGTGATAGAATTGTAACTAAAGAACTAGAGTATTAACTTGTAGAACATTAATAATTACAGATAGTTGTAAATATGGTAAAAATGTAGGCATAAATGGTAAACAGATAGGTGAAGTAAATGTGGCAAAGGTAAGGTACAGTAACAGGCAAAATTAGGAAATAATAATAATATACGAGGAGAAGATGGTTGGGGGCGCAGTCAAAGAGAAACTCAAATAAGTTGGTGTAACCTATTTTATTGTGCCAACGTTTCGGCTAGAGTTTCTAGCCTTCTTCAAGGCTAAAAAAAGAACAAGATAACAACCACAGTAAGTATAGAAAATAAAAAAGAAAGTATAAACAGAATAACATAAAATGAATAATTTTACAAAATAGAATTAATAAAATGAAGGGATGAGA
>NW_027106955.1:36420-50451 GCF_000696795.3 Halyomorpha halys
TTTTTAAATTAATAATAATATAAATAACAAATAAACGGGGAGTACTTTATACATTATTATTTTCTATAAAAAAATATTGTTTTTTTTTTATATTTATTACTTTCTCTGTATATTTATTCTAAGGTTCTGTCACTTCTTAAAATGTTGGTATCTTGTTTTTTATTAGGCCCTGCAAAGTGGGGTGAAATGTTGATTAACATTAAATAGTTTTTTCTACTATTTTGTACTGTTATCGACCGCCACCCAGATTTCCTACAATTTACTACATTCATATTTATATGCCCACATACATGGAAAAAAATGTACTTCTCAAAAGCTCTCAACTGTAATGGAAGATACTTGAATATTTAATAAAGTTTCAATAATCCATTGTCATCAACTTCACAAACAACCCATCTACGTGACTAAGTAGAATGCAAGAACAATTCCTCATGAAGTATAGTATTATTTCTGTGTGCTTTCAAAATTAATTTTTGTTTCAATTTTTTTTAAGCAGAGGAAATTTATAATCAATAACATAAAGTTAGGTTCTCTCAAGGCTTCTTGGTAAAAAACTAAGTTAACAGTAGATTTATAAACCAAAATTTTATATATTACTGAATAGAGTAAGACCGAGAATTCATTAAAATATAATGAATATGAATTAGAATAGAAATATTTTCTATAAAATATTACTATTTTCCAGTTTGTTACATGAACCTCTTTCGCATCTGGGTCGATTCACTCTATCCATCTGACATTGTTGTAAAGAGGCAGACAGATTGCTTTGAGCCATATATCCCAAGCATCTACGTTCTTTTGTTCATAATATGTGATATTGACCGAACAGTCAACACAAGCAGTTCACTGTTAGTTCTCCTCCACGTGTTAAGGCTCTGATCTCAGATTGCTACTCTACTTTCCGTTCAAATTTCTCGAATCTACTTTCTAGAGTTCCCTGTTAGAGACCATGTCTCATGTCACTGGCTTTTACATGGCATTGGAGACCCTTAGTTGAAGATTTTGCAGGATTTAAGTATTCTTGACAGAGAGAAGGCTCTGTTAATGCTTGTTATACACTGGAATATCTCAATTTAATAAACATAAATCAGATGGATTATGGACACTGAAACGCATTAAGAGTAATATTTATATGAAATGATACATGTAACAATTTTTGGAGATAAGCCTCATCAATATGAAGAGAGAGAAAACAATAAAATAATGAAAAAAAAAATAGTGATAAGCAACTTACCCTTAACTTCTCAGAGGTTAAGTTGTTTTTTTCTTGAAGTTCACAATGCAAGTTCTTTATACCTAGCAAATTCTGAAACAAAAGAAAGAGGATGTTGACAGCTGTAACAAAGAACATTCACTAGAATATAAACTAAACTTTTAACCCAAACCGCATCAGATAAATTAATAGAAACATTTAAACCATAACAAAACCCAAGATTACAAACACTATAACTATAGAGTACAAATCAAAATATATTATCTAATGAAAAACTTACATCAATATTTAGAATTAATTAATAATGATATCAAAGCTTCTTTTGATTAGTATTTTAAGAAGAATAAAACAAATATTTATATATACGACTACTATATTTCCCCATAAATTATTGAAACTAAGTTTTTAACAAATAAAAAAGAATTGTTTAAGGACAGAAATAAATTAAATTATGAGATAATATATAGTCTAGGCAAATTACAAAACACTAGTGATATGTTCTTGTGCAAAATTTAAGATGTAAATAACCTCAAGTATAAATTCACCAAAACAAACAAATTGGGATAATTGCCTTATTTGGACCTCTCTTTCACTATGGTAATGAATTAAAAACAAGAATAGCATTCCTGTACTATTGTTAAGTTCTGACTTTTAAAATAAATTTTGTAAATTATGAACAGGCCCTAAAAAGTTTTGATGTTAAACATCACAAAACCTCAATGATATTCATAACCAAAAACCATATTTTTATATAATATCTAATTTTTGAGTTAATTAAAACAAATATTTTAAAGTAAATAATTAGCAGCAATTTTGAAGCTAACAGAAAATAAACATATAGTATATGATTATTATTACCAATCACAGGAAAGAAAACAACATGGTCGCTTGATATTTTCTACAAACTGCTTGTTTCTTCCAGTTTCCTGTTTACTCCTTAACTATTTACTTTTCACCTTTACTATGTTAAAGAATTTTGTTTGAAATTAACATTTTTTAATTCATTAGGTTTTAAATTATAAATACATTTTGTATTTATTAAAATAATAAAAGAATTTAAAATATCGTTTCAAGTTATTACTGTATTTACAAACAAGTAAAAATTTCTCTATATTACCTACCTCTATGAAATTGATTTAACATCACTAACATAATAGGGGCTGTAGGAGCAAAAACTGTATTTTAATAAAAACATATATGAAAATCTTAATGTATTATCAATATTTGATTTTTGATAAGTGATTGACACACTTATACAATTATCAGAATTATTATCTTTGACTATGTACAAAAACCATTTGCTGAGATTTCAGTCATTATTGCAATTTAATAATGATAATCTAGGGTTCCCTGTTTGCAAAGAATGAAAGCTAAAAAAATGTCAACATTTCTAAAAATTAGCGAGAGGGAGGGAAAGAACAGCAAAATTCCGGGAGATTTTGTCCCAACTTGGCAAAAACGGTAAAGTTTAAACTTTCCGCACCAACTGCGACTGCACAAACATCTACTCTTAGTTATGTATTTTCTTTAAATAATGCATTGTTCTTTGCATGAAAGATCTGTATTTACTTAAAGTAAGGAGTCACTTACACATAAGTACATTGTGACAATAGTACGATCATAGTTATATACCATAAATGAAGTAGGTAAATTGAAGACATGAGTTGTTTAAGATGATGTATCACATTTCAAGATAAAATGGATATCTGTTTAGAAGAATATTTTATATGCTCCTTTTTACAAGGCACCTCGTTTAATTTTACTATACCTTGATTCAGGAAGTTTTCAGAAGTTAAAAACTTAGTCTTCATTACACAATAAGAATTAAAACAATCATTATATCAAATTTTTCTCAGATTCATATGTCTGTTACTTAACATGTTCCAGTCAAATGTTTCTTCATTGTCTTGAGATTTTAATTAAATGTCGAAGAACAGGTGGATGACTTCTATGACTGACTAGAATACTTGTGTGACCAAATACAAAAACATTACATAAAAGTAGTAATAGGTGATTTAAACGCCAAAATTGGAATAGAAACAGAGTTTCGGCCGACAATGGCAATTCATGGCTTACACGAGATAAAAAGTGATATGGAATCCAATGCCTAGATTTTACCGCTGTAAAGAATTTGTAAATAGTGAGATGATTCCTCACAAATACATTCATAAATCGATATAGATTAGCTCAGGTGACAGATGAAAGAACCATATCGATCATGTATTAATTAGTAAAATACAAGAATAAAAAAATCTCAATAAAAGACGTTCGAAGCTTTCAAAGAGCTGTTTGTATCTCGGACTAGATAATCGGACCGAATAAAATTCAAATAAAGGCTTAAAGAATACTAAAAACTGAGGGAGAGTTTAATAAGACAAGTAGATAATGTAAGGATGCTACAGTTTCGGGTGGAGTGCACTTGGATTGATATATAATACCTCACATGCAATGATAACGTAACAGTTCTGGGTTGCACAGCAAAAGATAAGTGATAACAGTTGCGGAATATATCGGCTTACAAGTAAATCAAATTAAAACTAAGTATTTGACAGTAATCCGGAATAACCACCAAGTATAAAAAAATATCGTTAAAAACAAAACTTTCTAAAAGTTAAAAGCTCTAAATAACACAGTGACCTATTAACCCATTAACGACCAACTTTGTAAAATTAATCAGAAAACCTTCAGTCCGAAAAAAGCTTTCTTTTCAGTAGCACACATCCTAAGATCAAAGAAGTTCTCACGAAAGTTGCAACTATAGATATATAATGATATTATAAAACCCATAGTGATGTACGGTTGGGACATGTTCCCTTACTGGCATCCTTGAGAAAATGATTTAAAAAAATTGAGCGTAAAGTTCTCAGGATGATAGTAGGTCTAAAGTGGGCCAAGAATTTGGGATTTAGAAAAGGAAGACGGATGGAATATAAATGAGACACGTAGCAATCAATCACGTTTGATATGTAAGCGAAGAGGTTATAATGGATAATAATTGGAATTATAATTCTGGAAGATAGAAGACTTCAATACAGCGTGTTCGTTCATATTATCAATGTTACCAATGTAAGATATTGGTAGGAAGGAGATTTAGTCCTTACATTGAGAAGCTAGGTGAATTCCTTGTCCCAATTTGGACCCACTTTCAGTCTGAGAACTTTTCAATTTTTTTCTCAAGAGTGCCAGACAGAGACCATGTCACAACCGGAGATCGCTTCAGGTTTTATGATTGTATAGTATATCCGTAGTTACATCTTTCATGAGATTTTATTTGACCTTACAGTATAGCTGAAAATAAGGCTTTATTCACATTTGATGAACGCGGACGAGGTATTTGTACATCATTTCTACGTGTACTCAACCCAGCACTCTGTAGTCGCATAATCCTCTCCAATACGAGATTAAATCGCATCGGGAAAAGCCAGTCTTCTTGGCGAAGTTCTAACTTCACTTGGAAGCCTTCGGTAATCTCTTCCTGAACGAGCTCTTTACATTGAGAACCATTAATGTAATTAAACCTTCGTAAACTGGACCAACTTCCCTGGGAATCCCAGCTCTCGTCATACTTTTCCATGGACGGAGTCGTAGGCAGAGTTGGGCAGGAATCAAAATTACATGTGTAATTTAATTACATCTCTTAGTTCCACTATAATTACACTAATATAACCTTTAAATGGTCCAAAACATAAAAAAATAATGGTTTTAAAGAACAATTAACCTGAAGTAATCTTAAGACGCAATTACAATTACTGTAAATGTGAAAAAATGTATAATTACTCTTATACAATTACTGTATCAGTGATCGTATAAAGTACTTTGAATTACGTGTTATAATTACAATTACTTCCTAGTGTGAAGTAATTGCAATAACAATTTCAGTTACTTTATAGGTGTGTGGACTGGTCGGTTACAGAGGTACTCCGGCCTGATGACAACTCCACAGTTGGCCCTTTACAAAGCCTACTGAAGAATTTTCTTAGAAATGGTGTAAGGGTCGACTAGGCCAGACAATGAGCCCTGAATACACACAGTAGATAAGTAGGCTAGAGGATAGGAAACAGTTCTAGTTGCAGGGATCAGTGTGAACGCACCTTTATAAGTTCTATAAAGATGGCCGAGGGTGCCGTCTCTAAGTTTATAAGTCTTTAAGTTTTATAAGTTCATATTTGGTAAATCAAATGCTTCGTTAGGAAAACTCTCCAATGGAATTTTCTTTAATTTTGTTTTTTTACTAGTGGACAATAGAAGCTCCTGAGACGGAAAATTAAAAATTCTTATTTCTACTATAATTATTACTGCTTTGATCAGATCATAGCTGTCGAATTACTTTCACTCGGAACTGGCAAACCCTTCAACAGACTTTTTAGTTGATAACTTGTACCATTCTGTATAAGCAATGCTGCCGATGCTTCCGACCAAAAAATACCCGTCCAGCGTCTTGAAAATACCCGCCACTTTACCAGTTCTTGGAGAATCGTATAATTGTTGCAGCCACGATTGTACTGTAGCACTAGCTGTGGAGTGATAGTTGATAGTACAAGTAATGTCAATAAAACACACTATCACATGTTTACGTTTTGACAATGAACCATCGAACAATTTCTGTTATTGCAGCAGTTTTACTGTTGTGACAGTAATATCGCACTGGGTCTGCGTTATCGTTAATAGTACAGTAAATGTGAATGGACTGATACATTATGCCTTGACAGTGAACTGTTGCAACATATAAACTTTAATAAATGTAATGAAGAAAGATAAGAAAACATTGTTCTTACATACTTTCCATAAAATTGAAAATTGTTTCAACGCTGGGCCCCAAAAATAAATATGCCATGGCCCCAAAAATAAATATGCCATGGCCCCAAAAGGTGCCCAAGTTCTGAAAGTCGAAATCTATGGAAAAATAATGGCTTTTAAGTAATTGAAAAAGTGTCTAAGTATTAACTAAGAAACTAGATTATGGATTAGTGCGACACTGCACAAGCGCTCTACGTATTTTACTCGAAATTCCCGATCCCCGCCGATTACCTGCTATGCCGTAAAGTACCCAAAAATTGCATAAAAATACTCACATCGGCAGCACTGTGTATAAGTGAGTTTTGAAGTTTCCACTGGTGGCACTTACTTAGTACGCCAGTATCTTATTTTTATTTAATTACAGAATAAACTGCAGCATGTTGGTAGTGCATATAAGTTCACGTTAACTTCATCTCTAGATATGCTTATGTATCGATAGTCATACCTACTTTAATATTTTTTGCTTGAAGACCTCTTTTCAGTATATTTCTTATTTATATTTAATTAATAATAATAAGCAATTAATTAATTAATGCTAAAGAGAGAAAATAAATCATTTATCGAAGAAAAAATATTTATATATATGATATCTTGCTGAAAATCGATACTGAATTTAAACCGCCAGATTGTTGTTTTCGTTCAAAGTCCCAAGCTTCAATAAATTGTTTTATTTTGAAGTGTTGATGTGTTTTATTATTTGTCTTGTGTTTTAATTTAGTTTATGTGATTATTTAGCGTCAAAGACAGCAGTGAATTTGACTGGATTAGTGAAAGATGAACAAATCCCAAGTAAGCATTAAAATTATTTGAAATTCATAACGGTTATACTGTATTGTAATGATTATCACGAAGGAATTGTTTATCATGCTTCTTATTTTTATAGCTCACAATTTTTCTCTGAAAAAACAATTTTCTATGAAAATAATAAAGGTATACCTTATTTAAACTTAAAATAAATAAATGAAGTTTCTGCCATTAATTAGTTACCATAGATAGATATCCAATAATAATGCCATTTAATTGATCTCTGATTTTGATTTGATTACATGAGTCTTATAGTGTTATGAAATTGATGGTGTAAATATTTTAGAGCTAAAAGGGGCTTACTTTGCTCCAGATTTTAAATTTTCTGGATATTCTTCATTTTTTCCCTATATGCAGAAGTAACAAAATCCTGAAATTTATTCCTCAGCTTCTTTTAAGTATAGCAATAGAATAAGTTGCAAGATTACACTAAGTTGATATTTGTATATTTAGTTTTTTTTCTTCTTCAAAAAGTGGAGTATAGTGAATGGGTGATTAAGGAAACTTAGCACCACTTCGTGAACTTCCTATAACCACCTGAAATTGAATAGCTGGTATTATTTAAGGTTTTCATCTTCAAAGAAAAAAACCTTAGTGTAAAACGAATTTGTTTTTATTTAGAAATTCTTTAAAAGAGACTAATGTCTCTTTTTTTTAAGCCTGATAAACATTTTCTATTGACACAAAATTAGAGTAAAGTTATAGATTATATATCAACATTTTTTTTCTTTAGGAATATAGAGCAATATGATGTATATCTTTTTTTAATTGATTGTAATAACTATTGTATTAAAGGATATTAAAAAGTATAAACAATCCGATGATAAACAAAAACATTGAGAGACTTAGGACCACAAGTAATGACATGTTTACAGGAGTCCTTCTCCAATTACTGGTGCCTATTTACCCATAGTCACTTATTAGGAAATTATGGCTGAAAAAGTGAATTAATTAATAATTAAAACCCAATTGCTTTTTAATCGCAGATAGAAATTGAACAATTCAGTGACCACACTCAAGCCTTTATACTTCAAGAAGAATCTAACTAGCAACCAAAGTATCAGGCATGTTGTTTAGCTGAGAATAACAGGGGAAGAAAGAAAAGTTACCTGAAACCCTATGACTATTTTTCAACTGAACTTTGTAATCACCTATCGTAAGGTACATTTCCCCTTTCCCTCCCAGCTCTTTCTCTACCTACTTGTATAACAAACTCGGCAACAATGAAACTTTTAATTTCAATACAGCGATTTTTCTCTTGAGAAGCAAAGTAACCCACTTAGATGTTTTTTTTTTTTTTACTTTATTG
Source organism: Halyomorpha halys (assembly GCF_000696795.3). Lineage (NCBI taxonomy): Eukaryota > Metazoa > Arthropoda > Insecta > Hemiptera > Pentatomidae > Halyomorpha > Halyomorpha halys. The sequence goes on from NW_027106955.1 coordinate 44,544, forward strand.
CATAATTTAATACACTTAGTTACTTTAGATTGAAGCTACTTTTTAATATCCAGTACGAGTCAGATTTTTTTCAGTGGTGGTAAAATATTGATATCATTTGATTAAAAAAAAAAAGAAGAAATATATTAAAAACTATAATATTCAGATTTTGGATATTATTGTATCATTAGTTGGGGTTGTTGTTTTTGAAGAGTGATGTAATTTGAGTCATTATTTGAATTATCCGTTAAATTAATAATGTAAGGGACCTTGCTAATATTATACCTAAAATGCAAATAATGACAGATTAAAGTAATTTTGTTTCTAGAAATGTACCCATTATCCTGCTTCTCTCAGAAATATGAAAAACTTTGTTACTTACTTTTGTTGCTCTCTAAGCTTTACAGTGTGGTACTCATATTTAGAGGGTTGAAGAAAAGTTAAAGATATTGACTTTTTAAGTCAATTTCTAGGACTAACATGAAGGAAGAATTGAGGAACCGTTGAAACATAGGTTTCGGTTGGTATAAAATAGGTTGAAAATAATGGCCAAGCAGTAAAAAGCTCAGAAAGTTGAAAAGTATAATTTTTTTATGGCATCTTATTTTAGGTTTGATCCCTCACTTCATTTTTTATTAGTAGTATCACATTAAATATCAATTTTGGGATAATTTTAATAAAAATGAATAGATTAATTAATTACTCTAAATATGGATTCCTACTGTTTTTAAAATTAACTAATAAACTTAATAGTATAAAGGCATTTTAAGAGATAATTGGTAATTAATGGTTACTTAAGAATTCAGTTTTTAAGCATAGTTGTTGCATGATCAATTTCAAATTCCTTAAATTATTCATTTTATGGGGAAAAATGTACAATGTGTTTAAAATGTTATTTTTTTAAAAGTGTAATGGTTACTTTTTATCTGCCTTAAATGTAACAATATTGACAAAATTTTTAAAACCTTGTAAGTTAAAAATTATTGATATGTAATCTGAAAAAAATTGATTATATTTATGCATATCACTTATTTATTGATCTGATACCATTTTATTAATTTGCAGGATGTATTTTGATGACAGTCATTTAGCAGTTAAAGTGACTGATGTAACTCATTGTGACTTAGAAACAAAATCGGTTAGTATACTTTCCTATGTTTACAAATGTCGATCATTTTATAATTGAAGCTGTATAATTTTTTTTTTTTTAATATAGATTTTAAAACCTCCTAAGGCTCGTGCTCCTCTCCAAGAAGTCGATCTTGGAAATCAGATTACTGTTGAGTTTGATGTTATTAGGAAAAGGAGAGTTAGTTTTGCAGGTGTTAATAGAATAAAGTAAGTCAAACTTTTATTATTAATAATAATAAAATAACAGCTTTATTTCCTTTCTATACAGAATAAAAGCTTCTCTATTGGGATGTATGAGTCTGGTTTACGAAATTTTATTTCTTCATTGATTAAAATTGTTTATATTAATTTAAAATAAAATATTTATATAAATAATTGACTTTATAATTCCAAATAATGAAGATTGTCAGGGTTGCATTCAAAAGAGTTAGCAACTATTTTTGTTTCTCTTTTGAGAAACTTTCTGTTAGGTTTTTAACTTTTATCTTAGATTGTACTTTTTTTTGCTGATGTAGTCTTTTCTTTTGATACCTATCATACTTCTTGAAGATTGCATTTATCTCCTCGCTAATTTTTCATAATTGGTTTCATTTGCTGACCATGTCTGAGATCCATATAGAATTACCATGTATACACATGTTTCCAATACCTTTGCATTTAATTCTGTAGGTAGTTGACTTTTAAAAATGTGTTTTATGCAACAATATTTTTTCTATTCCATATCAATTCTTTTGTATTATTTTATCTTTTCCATCTTTAAATGAGATGGATTGTCCTAAATAAATATATTGCTGGGCAAAACTGATTTCTTAGTTAATAACTTCGACAAAAATATTAAACATAATATATAATATATCAGAGTTGTGAGTCAACACAATTAAGTTAGTTTCTTTATTTTTGTGCTAATGGATAGTCATAGAAAATCCTGTATTTTTTTTTTACTTTGTATATTTCTCAATTCCTTAGTTTTTATTTCTTTGTTTTGTATTCACTTCCCATGTATATTTTTTTAATTTTCAATATTACTTATTATAATATTGTTTAATAATTTGTTTATTATATCCATAAATCTTTGTTTTATGGATATTAATGTTTGTTTTGTCTCAGTTAATGTATTGGTGAAAATAACTATATTATGTGCAAACCTCAATTCGATAACTTAAACCCATTTATAGTTATGCCATTTCCTTCCCAGTTTAGCTTATTAAACACATAAATTATTAGGAAATGGAATGGAATTGGGGGCAATGGACAACCCTGCTTGACACCACTTCGAATTTCAAATGTCCTGTTATTCCAATCCATGACTATGGAGCCTTTACTGCTTTCATATATAGTATTTTTTGAGTCTTGAGTATTATAATTCTTTGTGTTCTGTTCACTCGCTTTGCCTTTTTTATTTATTCTTTTTACTATAATTTAATAAAAATTTAGACATTAGAACTTGAACATTTCTGTTTTTTATTTCACTGTAAAATTCTCTTTTCGATGTAGATCCAAAAAATGGACAATTTTCGGAAAGCAATGTCTTAGAAAGTAATTGTAAGAGCTCGTTTTGGTGTCAAATTTTAACTACTTAATAGAATAGGACAAGGTTTTGTATTTACTGAAATGAATGCAAAAATTTTTCTGATTTTAGAGTATCGTGTTGGTTGATTAAGTTTTGAAGTTCCCAAAACATAATATCAGTGCTGGTATTGGTATTGGAACTAGTCCGGCAAGTGGGCCTTGTGATCCTTTTTGTCAATCCCTGGCGTCTACTTTGACGTTGCCAACTAGATTAATTTCTTAACAAGATTCATTTTTCATGACTGCCGAGAAATAAGTAATGACTTCGCCATAAATCGAACCCTCAATGTTCCGAACTGAGCATTCTGGGACCCCCTATGAACACAGCTCTCATATCCCTAAATATCAGTGTTACTTAACATTTTGATTGCACGACCAATTTTTCTTGTTTAATTTGACTACTTGACTTGTAAATATAACAGTAAATTCACTTTTTTATATTTCTAGCATTTTGGTGCTATAACCAATTCAGTATTTTTCAGATGTGGTTGGTTTATTAATTATGTATTATTATTCATATTCTACCTTTAGAATGTATATTTTCTGGCTGGTATAGATTTTTTTTATGCAATGATATCATAGAAGGAGCTTTGTTTCTGAATGTTTTTTTTTATTCTATAGTTAAGAACAATATTTAATTTTTAGGGAATTCAATTCTGAAGCCAAGTCATTTTCCATCTGTAGTACACCTGCTTATGAAGAGAAAGTATCGACTTCTTCTGATTCGTCTGCCCTCTCGACCAGGTATTACATAATGTCTTCATTGATTAAATCGCTTTATTATTATTATTTTTTACATTTAACTTTTAATTATTCTAGTTATTTTTTCCCCATCCCTTAAAAATAAAAAAATGATTTTAATATTTTACTTAACAATTTTTATTTTTCTTCTATCATCATAAATGATTGAGATATATGAATATTAATCATTTAATCAGTTACCATTTGGAAGCATAACAGATGAATTGGCTGTGAGGAGTTTTGGGGATTATCGTGAGGTGACCCATGACTGGTCACCCACAAAAAAAAAAAATCAGCCCTCTAGTAGTTCTTAAAAAAATGGGTAGACTGGGATTGCTGATTTTAGTTTTGTTTTTTTCTATTTAGTCGTTAGATTGTACTTATTTTGAAATGTAGTCCTCAAATTTCGAGTGGGCTTGGAATTTTTTTTTCTTGGTTAATTACAATGGTTCTTTATTTAAAATTATTGACCAAAGTTAGTAATATTAATCTTAATTTATGAGTTATTAATAGTTGACCTTAAATTGATATAGGAGAAGATGGTCGGGGGGTGCAGTAAGGAAAGATTTATTTATTTGTGCTGACATTTCGATCTGAATTTCAGACCTTCATTAGGGCTGAAAAAACAAAACAAGATAATAACCTTAATTCAGAGAAACATAAAAATACATTAATTTATAAAATAATGTATTATAATAATTATAAGGATTTTAACTATCTTCATTATTCTCAGATCTAAAATTAAACTTGATGCTGACAAGGTTTAAATGAATAAATTAAATATTAATTAGACATAAGAATTTTATTTTAAAGTTTATATAACTATAATAATATAAAATTATATAACATTACTTACTCTATCTCAGGGCAGGTTCTCTAGACAATCAGAACACAATTTCACTTAAATGAATTAATGTGTTTAATCATAGGTTGAGCAAACTAACTAAATATAATCTTCTTTGGTGGCTGTTAAGTTATGATGTCTAAAAAATCCTGGCACTGACAGTTGACAAAAGTTTGATCAGGTCCTCCTAGTTTCCAGGACATGTCCAATTCTCCAGGTGATCCAAAAAAGGAGTGAGCTCTTTTCCTTTGTCTGTTACCAACCCTTGGTATTTGCAACCGCTCTAATTCACATGTGATGATTCACGATTTAAATACTTCATTGATAGTTATTATCCTCTTCTATTTCCTCCTGGATTAATTTGTACTTTCATCATGGTAAAGAAACAACAAAAGTTTAAAAAATTTCAATCTGCCTACTCAACATAGCAGCAATTGAACAGATTTCAGAAGGACGCTTGAATGTTTGAAAAGAGTTTTTTTGGCCTCCATAATTTCTGAATGATGAAATTGATTAGTTTGCTATTGACGATGAAGTTGATCAGTTTGCTCTTTGATGGAAAGAAATAAGGAACACTAACTATGTAATAAAAAAAAAAGAAAAAGTAATATTACAATACATACATAACAATAAATCAAGTAGATAGTAGTTGATTAATACTAATAGAAAATATAAATGTATATATAGTTGACCATAAAGATTTAAATATAAGTAGATCGTCAGGGTTGCGGTAAAAAAAAGAACAAATAGTTTAAAACTATTTTAATGTCCGACGTTTCGCCTCACTTTGCAGGGCTTCATCAGGGCTGTTCAAATCGAACGATTGAACAGAAGGCAACAATGAAGCGGAAGAGTGCTAGTTCAAAGCGTTCACTTTGAACAGCCCTGCAAAGTGGGGCGGAACGTCGAACATTAAAATAGTTCTAAACTATTTGTTCTTTTTTTGACCGCAACCCTGACCATCTACTTAAATTACTCTAATAGAAAATAGTTCTATTACTATTATTCATTTATTTTTATAGATCTCTGCATTAAGGTTTTTATCTCCTGATGAAAATCTGAAATTCAAGTCGAAACATCAGTACAAATAAATTATTTTTTAAGTTTTTCATTAAAACTGTATATAATGCCCATTTTTGTTTATTATTTTGAATAAACCAGGTGTTAATAAAAAAATTGTTCTGCCATCCACTGTTTCCAGCTTTCCTCTAAGACTATTAGGCTGAAGTCATAGGTCACCATAGAATGATTCTCAGATCATATTATTAGTTATCATACTCATCATTATCATAATTATACCATAGAGGAACTGTTATTTCAAAGCCTCCAAAATAATCGACTAAATAATTTTATTTTTGTTCAAAATTTGAACTTTTAGGGTATGCAAATGTTTGTTAATCTTTTTGAATTATTATAAAAATAATAAACCATTATGTTGTATAAGAGGTTTTCTAATTACCAATGTCGAATAAATAACTGCGAAAATCCTAAACCTAATATCAGTGCATTTAATAGGTAAAGATAATATATGAGCATTAATAATTAATTATAAGAAGATGGTCAGGGTTGAGGGTCAAAAAAGAACAAATAATTTTTAACTATTTAATGTAATATATATATATATAGAGAGCTTTAAGGTCATCA
>NW_027106955.1:54211-66894 GCF_000696795.3 Halyomorpha halys
TATATATGTATATATTAACTTTAACTATTAATTAATGTGGTGTAACAAGTATTATAAATTAGAAAATGGTCAGAAAAATATGAAAATATTTTTCAAGCCTATTTTGGTAGATTCCCTGATTATTTAGTATTTAAATATAGATCAATCATTTATTGTATTTCATTTGCTTTTCTCAGTGTGAGCAGCAATATTAACAGTTTAACTAAAGAGAATGACATAACAATACTCGATGATACAATGGACTTAACAGATCTTTCTATCGTCCAACAATCAGCAATGGATATCACTGGTATAAAACCACAGAAACCTCAAGGTAATTTATTATTGAATTTTTCATTTATTTATGTTTTATTATTATTTTTTACCAGTTGTAATGCTTTTGTTGAAGTGTTCCCTAAACATTTTTGATAATGTGTTCAGGTTGGGGAGGCAGCAGCCCAATCTAATTTGGTAATTGAGTTGCGAGTAAACCAGTCTTTAATAATTTTTGCTGAATGTATTGGAGCATTATCTTCCTGAAAAACTGGCAGGCCTTCAGACATGTCATTAAAAGTCAACTTCTGTTCCTCTAACAAATTTTTATATTCAGCTGAGTTTAGTCTTGATGAAAGAAATACCAAAGTTCTTTTCTTTTTGTAACTAATTGATGTCCAAACCATAACTTTTCCTCCTCCCATTTGACGCCTTGATAAAGTTTTTTTCTTCTTTTCTTAAGTCTTAAAAATGATAGGAAAATCCATCTGGTCCATCCAGATTGAATTTTTTTTTCAGTACTAAAGATGACTCTTCCACTGTTCAGTCCATGACATCATATTACGAGCAAAGGCCATCCAGGCTAATTTGTGACGGGTTCTCAAAACTGGCTTTCTTTTCAATTTTTTCTGTTTTAATAATCTTTAGACATTCCTTAGGTTAGTTTGAACTCCAGCTTCCTCAGCAATTGCTCTTGTTGTTTTACAAGAGTTGGATGCGATTAGAATATACCACCACTGTTCAAAGCAGGGGGCCTCCCAGTAGAACAGTGGCTTCCATATGTCTCCCCGTGCTGAATAAACTTTGCGACTAATGAAAAACTCCGCCTTATTTGGCGGGCTATTTCCCTACAACTTATCCCGTTCTTGTAGAGTGAAGAAATCAAACCGCTCTTCTTCGGAGAAATGCTTATTTTTTTCCATAACTCATGTTCTTTTTAGGTCTATTTTGAAACAAATTTTGCACTGCAGTAGGAATGGTATTTTAACAATTTCAAATCTAAAGGACTAAGAAAATAGTAAACGACAGGAAGTGTGTCTATCATTTTGACGCATATAAAATGTCAATATTTACTGATAATGGATTTAAGTAATCCTTAAAGTTTGAGAAGATTGTCCCCATTTCAATATCATAATTTATACTTTAAACTGTGGTTAAAAAAATAATATCAATCAAAAATAAAGAAAACATGAAAAGTTTTTTTTAATTTCAATGGGCATGTCAAACATTTTGATACTTGAGGGTAGTTTACAGGGTCAGAAGCTAAACTGTAACATATATTCTGTCTATATGTTTAGTTTTTTTTAAATAATAGTATGGTATGTGAATGTTTAATTTTATGTAATTAATTCATCAATTTAATTTTTTTTTTTAGGTTTACCAGATATATTTGCACCCCGCAACCAAGACACAGACTTGTTTAGTGAACTAAGTATCAATAGACCAGTTTTTCCATTTGAAATAAATAATCAGAATACCAAAGAAGGTTTAGAACCTAATCCATTACAAACTAAACCTGAGAATAAACCAGAAGATGCACCATTAGCTGTTGATCCAAGGAAAATGCTACTAAATGAACTATTGGAAGAATCAGCTATGGATTGTACAGTTGATAATTACTTGAAACCTAATACACTTTTTGCTCAAAATACTTGTAATATACTGGAAAATAAGTGTGAATTAAAGAAGTCTCCTCTGGAGGTTTCCGAAATGGATTTTACTCTGGCTTTTGCAGAGCCCAAAAAACCAGAATCACATCATGTTCTGCCTATTCTTGATAAAAATTATTTAGATAGTCAACAAAAAACTGAAAATGTTATATCAAATAATCCTGCAAATTTATTCGGTTGCTTGGGTATGGACCTGGAACAGTCCAGTAGACATCAAGACAATGTTTCAGGAATGGAATATCCAAAACCTTTACAGAAGCCAAAGAAAAATCTTTTGTTTCCAAATTTCGATGGTGATGAATCTAAGGCAACAAAAATTGATGCATCACAAATGGAATTCACTGAAGTACTGTCTTCTAAGAACTTGAATCCAGTTGAAAACAATTTAGTTGTAAGCAATTATATTGGAGATAGGTTGATTCCTAGGCCAAATACTTCACCTATAGATCAACTAAATCCTGTCCTGACTAACATAAAAGGTTCTATGAATTTCAATTCAAATAGTAACGAATCAAGGTTAGGAAATAGTAACACATCCCAAATGGAATTCACAGAAGCTCTTCCTCCTAAATACAAAAATGTAGCTACCAGGAACTATCTAGAGAATAATGTGATAAATAGGCCAAATATTTCACACATAAAACATCCAGAACCTTCCCAGAATACAATACAGAGCAATATGATTCCCAATTCACATATTGATACATCTAGGACAGCAAAGAGCAATGACGCATCCCAAATGGAATTTACTGAAGTTTTGCCTTCTAAAAACATAGGTCAACTTCATTTGGTTGCCAACAATTATATTAGTACTTCTGTTTCACAAATGGAACGTCAGTCAATGCCAAGTTATATAAAAAGCAATGATGTGTCTCAAATGGAATTTACAGAAGTTTTACCCTCTAAAAACATTGGTCATCCCAATCCGGTTGCCAACAATCATATTATCACTTCTGATTCAGAAATGGGACGTCAGTCGATCCCAAGTCATGTAAAAAGCAATGATGCCTCCCAAATGGAATTTACAGAAGTTTTGCCTTCTAAAAACATAGGTCAACTTAATTTGGTTGCCAACAATCATATTAGCACTTCTGTTTCACAAATGGGACGTCAGTCATTGCCAAGTTATATAAAAAGCAATGATGCGTCTCATATGGAATTTACAGAAGTTTTACCCTCTAAAAACATTGATCATCCCAATTCGGTTGCCAACAATCATATTATCACTTCCGATTCAGAAATGGGACATCCGTCGATCCCAAGTCATGTAAAAAGCAATGATGCCTCCCAAATGGAATTTACGGAAGTTTTACCTTCAAAAAACATTGGGTGCCATAATATGGTTACGAACATCCGTAGCACTACTACTGTTTCTCAAATAGAGCAATCAAAACCTTTCGAAAAGTTGATGCCGAGTTATGGTGTACCCAATTTTAATATTGATGAATCCAGGACAGCAAAAAGCAACAATGCATCCCAGATGGAATTAACTGAAGCTCTACCTCCTAAAATCCTAGCGTCTCCGACTTTTAATATTGATGAATCTGGGCTAGTAAAAAATAATACAACACAAATGGAATTAACTGAAGCTTTGCCTTCTCAGAATGTTAACTTGGTTAACAATTACGTAGCAGAAAGGATGTTAGACAGGCCTAATAATTCACGCCTGATGCCTCTGAAACCTTCCCAAAATAAGATACAAAATGATATAATTCCCAGCTTAAAAGCTGATGAGTCTAAATCCCCATATTGCCCTATACCTTCTAAGAACTTGCCATTTAATAATGTAGTTTTCAATAAGCATCCAGAAAGTAGATTGTCAGCTCATTCTAATTTATCTCAGATGGAAGACTTGAAGGTTGACTTAAACTCTGAAAAACTGAAATCAAATAATCATCCGCTTTGTCAGGTAGAGGATAGCTTTTTGGGTTGTTCTGAGAAAGTTGGTGAAACATCTCAAATGGAACTTACTGAAGCTGTGCCTATGTTTAATAAATTTAATAGAAGAAAAAGCACTTCTAATTTCACTGGTAACTCTGGTTTTCACAAAAACTCTTCAGGGATAAATATTATTGTAGATAGGGAAAATATTCCTCCATCCCAAGATTTGAATGAATCAGATGCCATGAATATTACTGAACTTAATTTCGCAGATTCAGAAAGTGGAACGTGCAATGTCAGAAGTAAATCAGATGCTAAGGTCAATATGAACACAACTGGGTTGACAGATCATTCAAAGCCAACTGAGACAAAATTTATAAATGTGGGTGATGCTTCAAATATGGAGTTTACCGAAGGTCTGCCTATGAATGTCCTGAAGAGTGCTGGGAAAAGCGAACAAAAAATATTTGACAATAACGAAATGACAAAAAATTATGCAGTTCCTGTTTCAGTTGTTGATAATATTCTAGGAAACTCTTCCTGTATGGAATTTACTAGTGCATTACCACCGCATAAACAACCTGGAAAAAATGAATCAAGTTCCATTCAAAATGTTAAAAGTAAAGATGAAATTTCAAATGAACTTAATGTTTCAAATACAACGGATATTACTGAAATTGATCAGCATGATATTGTTGATGACATAAAAAAAAATGAAAATGTTGAAGTTAACATTAAGAGGGTAACTACACAACAAACATTAAACTTGGTGCAAAGCATTTCAAAAGATTTATCACAGATGGAGTTTACTGAGGCTTTACCTTCAAGAAACATACAAGCCCCTCTAAATCCAGCAAAGCAGGTGAACTTAAAATGTGAAACTTCCAGTAAATCTGTCGAAAATAATATTTTTGGGCCGAATTACAATCTTCAAACTTCTAATATGGAATTTACTGAAGTGCTTCCCATGTTTAAGTCGAAACAAGCTATTGTAAACAGCAAAGAGGTTTGTGAAGGTATCTCTGTGAATCATAACGCTTTACAAAATAAAATGATTCTGTCTGAACAGAATTTGAACAACTCGTGTTCAATGGATGTTACTGATGTAGAAAATGTACCACATCATGACATCTTTACGAACTTAGTAAGGAGTCAAGAAAGTTCTGATAAAAAAGAAGTGAATGTTATATCCAGTGATTGCTCAGACATTCCTAGGCCAGAAATTAAAGATAGTCTAGGCGAAGAAAAGAATAAAAATTCTCAGAATTTCCCATTTTTATCCGGTTCTCAAAATATTTTTGTGCCCGAACCAAAGACTTTTGATGCTTTGAAAAGTGATTTTTCACAATTAGAATTTACTGAAGTACTGCCAGTCAGGAATGAGCTCAATGCTGGGCAAATGACACAGGATATATTTGGTAATGAAAATCCTTTCATGAATAAGAGAAAGAGCATTGTGGCATCACATGGAAATGACTTGCTTGGTTCTTCAAACATGGAATTTACAGAATTCCTTCAAAATCCTAATGCTGAGCATTTTATCTTTGCATCTGGAAATCAAAATAAAGAAGAAAATGAAACTAAAAACGATGTTATTTCCCCTAAAAACAAAGAAAATGTTGAAAACTTGTTTATAGAGGATCTTGCAAGAACAAAGAGCATCGTCGAACATCCTATAGTTGGAAAGAGCGATGAAACTCATACAGAACGCAGTTCTAATAAACATGCAAGTTATGACTTGACAATACAGAAAAATGATCAAATTGATGAACCTCAGATGGAATTTTTACTTGATTTGGAAAAACAAAATTGTAAAAACTTAGATTTGCTATCAAAGCCTTGCGAAAAAGTTTTCCCAGTTACCAATCAAGTTACTAATTCTTTCACTGACACTACTCAAATGGACTTTACTGAAGCTATGCAACCGCAGATGCAGTTTAAGGAAAATATTAAACCAAAAGAAAACAATGATGTTATCGAAAAACAATCAGGTACACTACCCAATTCTGAGCTTGATGTAAATAAAATTCCTGATGCCTCTCAGATGGAATTCACAGAAGCTATAACCAGGCCAAAATACGAGAGTGGTTTGTGTCCGAGTATTAATGATATAAAAGGTAATAACAATAATATTTCTAATGATAATTCAGTTAAGAATAACAAAACAGCCATAAGCAGATCACAGGAAGTGTTCCCCAAAAATATTGAAGAAATTATTTCACCTACACCATCAGATAAACAGAAAAACATTTCTTCACATGAGAACGATTCAGAAATGAAAAATCCTATTAGTGAAGATACAAAGAGAGCCAAAACTGAGGAGTTGGAGAATGCTTGTTTCGAAGATTATTCTCAGTTAAAAAGTTCTGAAAAGAAAATTATCGGCAATAGTTCTGAAATCTGTCAAAATGTTAATACCTTTGGTATCAAGGATGAAGCTCTGATACATAATAATTTAGAATTTAGTAATCATAAAATAAATGATAATTTAGTTAAAACCTCATCACATATGATATTGTCCGATAGTCGAGAATCAGCTGACTTGAATAAAGTGAAAAACAAATTTGTACCTTCAACTCAAAATCTTGAGCTTGGTAGTCCAATGCATGTTGACGAGCCATCCATGTCTACGTTTGACAGGAGCGATAGCAAAGTTAATAGCCTTCGTAAAATATTTGAAAATGAATCAAAAGCGGACAACCATAGTACTGATTTCAGAACTCCCAAAGGGAAACAGGCAATAAGACCTGCCGAAGGGAGCAGATGTGAAAGTTTTAATAAAACCGTTGACAATTCCAAATTTACTTCTGCTGTTGTCGAAACACTTACTGTTGATGATGCTAGTCAAAAGAAGAATTTAGTTCATTTTAATACTCCTCCTGTTCGCATTATAAAAAGAAGAAAAACTATGGGACTTCCAAGCTCTGAAGAATCTGAACAAGTTCAAGGTAGCACATCGGATCTAGCTTTGCCTCTTCATGATGTTAACCCTGCTCTCAGTTTCCAGAACACTTCTCAAATTAGTAAGTTTTTTACATATTTCAATTTTAAATTTATAACGATGAAGACAGTTGATGAAATCTATTTAATGTGGTTAGGAATAAATCACATAGTAAATATTTTATTACTGTTTCTATGTGGCAGTGTTTTAGTCTACATTTTAGACCCTCTTCAGGGCTAAGAAAACATGATACAAGAATGTTATTTGATATTGTGGTATATTTATGTAGAGAAAATGTTTAATTTGTGATGAAACTATTTCTAGTTTGTCCATATGTGTTAGTTAACTGTAAGCTAATGTTTTAAGTACTTTGTTAACGTATAATTGTGCTTATAGATAGATCAATAAAGTAGATAACATTTATAATACGAAGTATAACAATTGAGGTCTGACCAGATAGCAACATCTATCAGGCAGTACCATTAAGAACATATGAAAATAGCAGGACTTACAAAAATAGCAAAAACAAAATATTGTATTTTTTGGAAGATGATTAGATAACTATATATAGTTATTACATATATGTAATTTATTGTAGAAAGATGGTCCGAGTGGTGATCATGGAAAGTATAAAAAAATAACAGAAAAAACTATTTATTAGTACCAATATTTACTAATCCCTACTACAACTACAACTAAGTGAGACGAAATGTTGGCTACTTATAAATAGTTTTGCTTCTTTTTTTGTTTCTTTCTTGACTGCCACCTGGATCTGCTCCTTCTGTATAGTATTTTTTGAGAACATTTTTAATTAATAGGGCATTGTAGAGGTTACTACTGTTAGTAATCTGTACCTGTACAATATGGAGCTAATTATCAAATATATATTAACAATATATTCCAATTAATGATAATGAAGAGTATCTGGTTCAATTTATAATTCCATATATGGTTCAAATTCATAAATTTGAATATCAGTTTATTTCATTCGCATGATTAATACATAACTTAGTGCACTTAGTTAATTGAATAACATCCAAAAGACCAATTACTAAAAAGAAAAGAAAAAAAAAAACTTTCTTGATAATAGAAATAGATTTCAGTTTGGTGGCTATTTTAAAATCACATGGAAAAAAAAAATTCTTTTACCATGTTAAAACGATATAACATGTAACATGGTTGAGTTACAAGGTCTGTTTTGGTCTTATGGAGAATTATGTCATACAACATACCAACTGAGCTCGTCATCATTTTATTTGTTGTTGTTAGGTTACTTGCTTGTAGTTTGTGTTAGTATTGTTTCGTATGTTTTTATAACTAATAAAGAAATGGATGACAATAATAATAATAATGCAATGACAGTTGCCAATCTGGATTCTCTTCCTCATACATGAGATCAGTAAGACACTCAGTAGGTAAACTTTTACACTACTTCCACTTTTCACTTAATTTAGGAATGTTGTAATAAATTACTTTATCCAAAACTTAGAAGTAAACAATAACATGAAGTTTTGGAAGGAAAGGTTATAAAGAAAGTTGCTCAAAAAGTCCGCTAGGAGCTCTTATGCATTTAACATTTAACATGACTTTAAATAGGGCTGCTCACAATCCTATACTTATAACATTTAACATGGTAAAACATTTTACTTTTAACACAACATCATTAATACCCCTTATGTTTCAGTTTTTACACTTTGTTTTATCTTAGGTTTTATTTGCAAAATTATGCCACAATATCACCTAATATTTTCTAACTTATTAAAAAGTCCTGAATAGGCAGTTTGTTTAATGTGAAAGATTTTGTTAATCATGTTTTTTTTTTTTAGGAGGAATATTTGATGAGAATAAAAAATTGGCTCATGATCCTGAGAAGGGAAAAGAAGAGTGGAACAGGCTTGTTAAAAATGAGTAAGTACATTTTCTAAAAGAATTTAAAGTGAAAATTAAATTAATGATGAGAAAATAGTTTCCCGTGGATAATATATATGAAGAGAAGATGGTTGGGGGTGCGGTCGGAATATAACACAAATACATTTAAAGAACTTATTTAATTTTATTTTCCACTTCTCTCATCACTTTATTTTTATTAATTTCATTCTGTACTATTCTTTACTATATGTCATTCTATTTATATTTTCTTTTTTTATTATTTTTCGTATTCATTGGTTATCTTGTTGTTTGTTCTTAGCCCTGATGAAGGCTAGAAATTCTGGCCAAAACTTTGCCACTATTAAATAAGTTCTTTCAACTTATTTGTGTTATATTCTGACCCCATCCACAACCATCTTCTCTTATGAAAATTAAATTGTTTTTTACCAATATGATGAGGAAATTATCAAATATCACTAACAAGTATACAGATTATTAAAATACCAAAATAAACAGAACTTAATAGATAGGTTTTCATTTCCACCATTTAGGATTTTATATTGAAAATTTCTGTCCTGTCAGATATTTTCTTGAAATTGTTTAGATTAATTTTAATTCTAAACTAAAACTCATCCCACTATTTATTACCAATTAAAATTATTAATCAAAACCAGTTAAAATAACCTCCTAAATCTAAATAAGTGTGTAGTAATTTTTGAAATTTATGTCTTATTTTTATTTTGTTCAATAGAAATTAAAAAAAAGAAATTGTTTCATGAATGTGAATATCTGAATGAACGTATATATATTTCTGGAAGTATTTCATTCTATTCAAAGATTTTTTTTATTTTAATTATATTATTTCAAATTCTTGAGATAAGGTAATTATTTATTAAATAAATCAAAAATTCGTATCCAATTCTGTCTCAACACTTTATTTTTCACCAGTCCAACGTTTCGGCCATTCTAGCCATCTTCAAGGACATCTTCAATACAATTTCTTCCTAAAGAATGGTTTGTTATATGGTGGTGTATTAATTGTTGATAATCTTATAGAGGAAAATTAAATGTTAATGATTTTATATTTTAAATAAATAGGCTTTTAACTTATAATAAAGACAATGACCTGAGCAGAATAGCCTACAAAAGAAACTTTAAATTAATGTGAGGAAGAGATTGTATTGAAGATGGCTAGAATGGCCGAAACGTTGGACTGGTGAAAAATAAAGTGTTGAGACAGAATTGGATACGAATTTTTGATTTATTTAATAAAAGATTTTTTGTATGTTAAAATCGAACCCTAGGCAGTGATCTAAGCCACATCATAATTTCTGTTTCTTGAGATAATATTAGAGACGTGTAACCTAACAAAAGCCTAAAATTTTACATTTCATTTAAGAAGGTTCATTCAAATAAATGCGATAATTTGTTTTTAAAAATTACTTTATTGGCAGCCCTCATTTTATATTGCCCTTTTCTACATTTTGCTTCAAAGTTAATTCAAAATTTAAAAAAAAAAAAATTCCAGTCTTCCTTAAGATTGATATCTGTTAGATATTTTAAAAAGGAAGAAATAAATAATAAAATTCAACAAAAAATTTGTTTGTTTAATCGTTTAAATTTTATTTTAAAAGGTTTATAGTAAAAATATCTTCAGAGATAATATTGTCAAATTAAATTTTCTGATGTTTGATTATATTTTGAATTTTGTTTATTACACATCTTCCTCCTGTATTATTCTTTATTTTCAAACCCACAGGTATTTTATCCATTAATTATGATTTTAACAGTTAATAATGATATATTATATGAAATAATAGTAGTAGAATAAAAATCTGATGCACATCACACAACTTAATCTTACCATCCTACTTATGTCTCCAAGTTTTGAGTAAATTGGTATGCTGGTGTGCAGGTTATTACCACTTTTTTTTTTTGGTTTTCGAAAAAAAAATCTAAGATGAGAATATGGAGAAGTTTTGAATCAAACATTTTTATTTTTCTACTGCTATAAAAATACTTATTTAGAGTTAAGTATAACAAAACATACCGATGTCGTAAACATGGATCTGCAATCGGGAGGTATCTGGTGGTCTTCCTGAGTGAAAAGGAAAACTTTTCAAATATTCGTCATTTATGCCTTGTCAGACTATTTCAATGGGGATAAAACCTATCTGAGATTAAAGAAATTTCAATTTTGCATTAATATACTGAGTTTAATCAAAATCGTTGGAGTTATTTTTCAAAAAATTAAAACATCTGAAAACTCAATTCTATAAAGTCGCTCTTCTAGTCTGTTGCTGACACATTCCAGGTGTAAACGTTTCTTAAATATTTAATTTTAGTTTCATAAGACTTTTCGTTTTTTAGCTAAACACAGACCATTTTGTGAGAATATGATTTTTAGACTCAGGAGATCTCAAAACATTTATTTCGAAACGAAACTAGAATTCAAAATTTTGCAAGATCGCAATACTTTCCCTTACTATTTTTTCCATATAGAGGTAAGTGAAAGTAAAAAATGGCCATTTTATACAATATACTTTATATTACAGTTTTTTCGAAATGGAAATATTATTTTTATTAATTATATATTTATGCTCGTTTCTTGTCTTTAAATTTGTTTTAGTTAGTTTAATAAGGTTCAAAAGTTTAAAATAAATACATTTATTTTCAGTGCATTCATGAAAGAACGTTCATTCCATTTTGTCAACCCATATAAATGGAAATATGAATTCAGGTGGCCTATGGAGTTAGTTTTGGAAATTCCCAATATTGAAGTGAGTGAGAATTCGAAAAAGAAGAATATCAGCTTGCTTTCGAATATTTCTGATTCAGGTACAATTTAATTTCAAATGAATAAAGAAATAATTTTTTCCTTTTAATGTATTGTGCATCCTAGAGTCTATTGTGTTATGTTTCATTATTATTTCTATTTGTTTTAATTTTAATATAAAATGCAAATATTGTTAGTTTTATTACCAGATATAAACAAGATCAGGCTTATTTATTTTTTAAACAAAAAAAATCTTTTTTTTATGGTGGTTTTATTCTTAATGCAATACTAAAGCTCTTTTATAATAGAAAAGGCCTGCAATGTGTTCAAATCCTTCACTTATTTAAGTTAAGTGAAAAGCGGTACTAATAGAGATTCATATAGTTCATCAATCCATACAATTGAGATAACACCATATGAAGAAATTAAAGGACTGGTTAGGCCAGTAGCAAGCAGTGATAACAGAATTGTGGCACGGAGCAATAATAAATGAAATATCTTGATGGCTGATCTAGTCTCATACAGGAATCCAGTGAAAAAACTAAGTGATGAAAAAGTACAGAGGAACACATATGAAGACAAAAATACCATGGGTATCAAGTTTTTTAATGGGCATCAGTTTCATGCTGTTTTTCAATTTTTGCTCGATTTAACTATCTTAAAGTTTCCTCTTCCCGTTTTAAGCTAATATTTCAAAAGTGATTTAGGGCCGTCGCTCCCCGGGGGGTTTAGCGGGGTGGGTCTGGCGGGGAAGGATTGCTTTTTTTTTTGTGTTATGATCTCCTCTTGTGAGATTGTAACATGTCGTACATCGACTATTTTATCAAATTTTATAAAATTCCTGTTGTTCTGAAACCCTTGATAAGCTAATTATTTTACTTTGAAAACAGGAATTAAATTTTTTTTTCTCCAAAACCCCTTTATTCTGTTTTGTTTCCCATAATTATTTAATGTGAAAAATCAGTTCATAATTGTCTCTTGTAGTGTCAATTTTTCAAAACAAGATCCTATGAATCGTAATGGATGCCCTTTGGTTTTTAACAAATAGCCAATTGCATCGGGAACTACAAATGAAATCAATAGAGGACTTCATCATAAAACGGTTCATGAAATTATACGTCCTGTTACCAACTGTTAAAGGAGTAGTTAGGGGTGTCTTTTGCAAAAGACTATACCCCCTCTCATAATCAATTCTTAAAACAAAAAAAAAAACTTTTATAGTAACCATGTAAGGCCCACTAGCCTGGTATTGAATAAAAATATTGTATGGTTGTAGTGTTACTCCTTAATGTTT
>NW_027106955.1:67429-92354 GCF_000696795.3 Halyomorpha halys
GTGGGTCCCAGGACACAAGGGAATCACAGGTAATGAAAAAGCTGATCAGCTTGCTAGAAACGGGGCTGAGCACCCTCCTATAGGACCAGAACCATTCCTAGGCATCTCTAAAAGACATCAGAGAAAAGTGGTTCTTAATTGGACATGGAAGAAAGCTGGTAAGGAGTGGAGGGACTGTATAGGGCTGAGACAGGCCAAGATTTTAATAACTAAACCCTCTACTTCTAAAACTAAGTGGCTGCTAGGCCTTAACAGAAACGAACTCCGATTATTAACGAACTCCTGACAGGTCACTGCAGACTTAAAAGACATCATAAGATATGTGGAGTAGTTCATGATAAAACCTGCTGCTTATGCGGACAGGCCCTTACAGAGACTGCCTTACATTACATAGCAGATTGTGGTAGGTATGCGTCATTAAGATACAGGCTGTTAGGCTCTCATAGAATTAAAGAAAATGAGGCTTCCTCTATAGATTGGAAGTCCCTTTTGAATTTCATTAGAAAGACGAAAAGGTTTGATATAGAGGAATAAGATACATAGTCATTCCATTGGTTTGTCTTGGGGATGGCAAAAAGGACCAATAGGCCCACTTGCCGGACTTGTTCCCCCCACCATTACCAGTACCAGTACCATACCATCTCTTATCTGTAATTTTGCATTTTCCAGAATAGCCATGACCACATTCTTTTGAATAAACAGACGTCATACTTTGTTTTTAAATTTGTTCTATTTTTTCCTTTTTACAAGTATTATTTTTAATTTGCTTTCAGATCATATCTCAATTTTTATTCATAATCGAATGAAAAAAAATATGAGTGTTATACTATCTGAAAAATGGCTCAACTCCCACTGCAAAACCATCAAGGATCTCTTATTTACGATCAAGTTTGTCGAGGAAGAGTACAATAAACTGGAACCTTTGATCAGTAGCATGAAATATTTTTATGAGGAATTTCCATTTGACTTTTCTTGCGACAGGTAATGTGGAATTTTATCATACTTTTTCCTATATAAGGGTTATTCATGATCTTTAGTTTAACATGTTAAAGCGTGTTAAATGGAGAAATATTTCCTTCTTTTATCATGTTAAAACGATATAACATGGTTGGAACTCTGTTACTAGTTCTGTTAAATGGCGAATGACGTCATGCAAAAGACCAGCTTAGCTTTACATCATCGTGTTATGTTACTTGCTCATAGTTGGTGTTTTGATTGTCTTAGTATTGTTTTGGACGTTTTTAAACAAGACAATCAGAAGCTAAACTTTCACACTTCTACTTTTTACTTACCTTAGGCATGCTGTAATAAATTACTGTAATCAAAACTTAGAAGTAAAAAATAACAAGAAGTTTTGGAAGGAAAGGCTATGAAACAAGTTGCTCAGATAATCCGCTAGGAACTCTTATGCTTTTAACAAGACTTTAAATAGGGCTGCTTACTATCCTATACTTATAACATTTAACGTGGTAAAGCATTTTACATTTAACACAATATCATGAATACCCCTATAGAGTGTAATATCAGTAATCCGAACTAATTGTTGCAAGGCTAAGAAAATTTGTAGTATATCTACTATTTATTAAATTAGTTTTACAGAATCAAATGATTTATGCAATAGATATTATATTTTTTTCTAATGCCATCAAATATGTTATAAACATTTCTATTTTCAAATTTCACTGTAACTTTTTTTTTTTTAAGCTAGTTCAGATTATTGAAGTGTTAGGAGTACCAAAGTTTGAATTACTAAGATTACACTGTATTTATTTATTAATGTTTGTTGTTTATTTTTCTATTGTTATTCCGATTTATTTTACCTTTCAAAGATGAGCGAATTTTTAAATAAGATTGAATTTAATATTTTTTATTAAAAGACAAGCTAAATTACATGATAATTGTTTTTGAGATATCAGACTTACCATTGGCTCATAATTGGCTATGTCTTCATTATCATTCTCGGCGTATTTCAAGGTGGTTTGTTAAGAGTTAAAAGGAAGTTGGTCCGCGGTTAAAATAACTCAAATAGTTATTAAACTATTTATATGAACCAAGGTTCTTTATATTTATTTATTAGTTTTTTATATATTACACATGATCAATCAACAATCTTCCTAGAAGTTTTAATTGTTAGTATTTTGTAATACAAACTTATTTTCAATATATTATTTTAACTTAAATAATTACAAAAAAGGGTTAAAAATAATTATAAAACAAAAATGATTATTTTCTATGGAACTCAACAAATATGGGATTTTGCATCATGTAACTGGAAGCAAAACACAGTCCTTTTGCAGGATTCTATCGCTATTGAAGTAAATTATCATTCTAATTTTAAACCGAGACATTGTGGCCATAAAATTAATTAAAATGGTGAGCTTAGCCTTAAGCTAAATTATAAATCCCTTTCATTTTTTTCTTCCTTTTTTTAGGATTATATTTACAATAGTTAATATGAGGAAGGAATTCTGTTTCGAAGTCAAAATAGATGTTAGTCATGGACAGGTGAAAGGAAAGAACATCGATGTTGTCAACCACGTTGGTCAAATCAGGTCAGTAATAATACTATCATTATATATAACAGTATAATTATCCTTTTTATAAAACTAAGAACAAAAAAAAAAATCCCAAACCCTCTGCATAATAATTAACTTGTCTACATATTTATATATTTGTCTGTCTTTAAATCTTTTTTTACTAGTAAAATATTTCATTGTAGTCTCTACTTTTCATGTACTTCATTATGACATCGTCTTAGAAATTTTGTTGATTTCACAATACGTTCTTTCAACTATATTAAATTGTACTCAATCAGTTGGTAGATACTTTGGGTACATAACATATTACATTTTGTTTTTATTCTTATTTTTTTTTTTATTCAGATATTGTTATTTAAGGAAATAATTTACTTTGAAAATACTTCTATTCCACAGAAAAATTATTATGAAATTACTCAATATTTTCAATTAAATAAGTATTCAAGTATGAAAATTGATTGGTTACAACAGAGGTTCCCAGTCTTTTTCGGTTTGTAGCTCCCTAAATAATCCCCTTTTTTCCGCAGCTCCCTTAATACATCATATTTTTTTCTAAATTTTTTTAATTTCTTGAAAAATTGTAAAAGTTATTTTTTAAAAGCGATTACCCATTTAACAGCGAAAAATTAAAAACAGATAATTTCTATTTTCGATGATGAGGTGTAGATAGTTGACCGTAGATTACTGATTGGAGAAGATGGTCGGGGGGTGCGGTCAGCAAAGAAACAACATAAATAAACAATAAATATTTTTTGCACCCACCGACCATCTTCTCCAATCAATTACTATTTTTCTTTGGATAATATAAAATATCTAATTTCAACTGATTCGGTAATATCCATATTGAGACCGGACAACCACCATGTGGTTAGGTTAGTTGAAAAATAAATTAAATTCACCAACAATTTATTGAACCTGTTATTATTAATTCCATTATTAAAAATATTAATGGAATGGATGGGCTTGATGTTCACTACACAACTTCTCAAATCTCGGAACAAAAATTGGATATGGCTACCCTCATTTCTTGTTCAACGTTAATTTTCGAACAATATTTACTTTTTATTACCGCGACTGCCAAAAATCCGGCTTGGCATGTATAGGATGGTGCAAATGGAATTAATATGTATTAATAGAATTAATGTTAATGACTAAATTCTTGGAATTTTGTCAGCATACACAATTGTTGGCGCAAAAATTTGAGAATTGAAAATTCTTAGAAAATTGTCGAATTGTTTAATTGAACATTTCGTGGTGCCCTTATGACAGCACCCACGGAGCCATGATGCACAGTTTGGGAAACACTGGGTTACAATGTTTCACAATTCTTGAGTTTGATGTCTTACAATTTTTAAACTTCTTTATTACAGAAAAGTACTCAGTCATTCCAAATTTTGATATAATCGATTACAAAAGTATTAATAATTGTTGATACTTGTATATTTGATACTTGATACTCAGTACTCACATACTTTTTACTCAAAATCATTTGACTTTACCTCAAGCATTGTGACTTTTTGCCACCTCATGGAAAAAAATTATTTCAAAAGAGTAGGGTACTATTTGGTAATGTATTAATATTAAAAAAAAAAAAATAGTAAAATTGACTTATGAGTACGATTAGTTTACTTTTATTCAACATTTTTTGAGTATTGATCATAAATACTTGTATTTAAATTGCTTTGAATATGCATTCCTTGTACTCGTGTATAAAGGTTTCTTGATAATGGATTACTTTTACACAGATTGAATGTTTTGGGTATTATATTGCATGTTGTTCTCAAATATTGTGAGTTCAAGTAAAGTAATCGTACTCATCTACTCAGTGCTTTTGCACTATTTGTCCAACTGTGCCAACAAGTCGTACTGTCTACAAATTTTCTGATGAAAAGCAATTTCCATACTTATCTCATGAGCTTTAGAGTAAATTATTTTTAGAAGAATATATTATCTTTTGACTTTCTTTAGAGTAAAATTTTATGGGCTTAAGTTGCGTCTCTGAAATTTGGAGGAATTAGTTTGATTATTGATTTATATATTTGTCTTCAAATTTTTATTTGTTATTATTTTATTTTTTTTTTTTCAGTAAATCTAAAGTCCAACAATTATTTGATCAGCTGCAACCCAACACTGAAAGATTCTATTTATTTTGGCAGAAATTGTCGGACATCCATGAGTTATAGCTTTAATTATTTTTTTAATAATTGTACATATATATATTTTGAATGTTATGTTTTAACCTGTGAAATATTTTTATTGTATAGAGTCTTAGTTTTTTATTTGTAAATATGTAAGTAATAATTTTTTTGTACTGTTATTGCAATAGAATTAGATTTAATTTAAAAGAGAAATTGCATACTTTAGCTTTAAAATTTCCGTTGATAATTCAAATACTTCTGCTACCACAGTTGGACACTATGGCCAAGGATCTTATATTATTAAACCGCTTGATCAACATTTCTATGAATATGATTTTTTTTTTTTTTTAGGATTATAGGCAAACTGCTATCCTATTGGCTTCATATATGCAAACTATAATTGAATTTGTTATAGTATTTTTATTTCTGTCGAAATTTGAAATTATGAAGTAAAATATTGTTCTGAATATGGATGTAATGTCAAAAGTACATTTAGCTATTGATGACTTTAAATTTTGTTTCAAATTTAAAATCACCAATAACCATCTATAATCTCTCATCTTTAAACAATATTTCATTTTTATAAATTATCAGTGGTTAATATTATATTGGTGCTTCTCTAGTTAATTTTCTCAACCCACATGTCCATTTTTATGGATTCTGAAAAGCTCAAGTCATTAAATAAATTTTAGACATCTCTATTTTTCATTATGTGCTATTTTCCATCTTTGCTATATTTTCAACACTTTCCTTATGAATCTATCATTTGTAGTATTAAACCATCTGAGCTTATATTTGTTTCAAGCTAATTATGGAGTAAAGAAAGACTTGCTTAATTGTTTTGAACTAATAAATAAAATATTTGTTTATAAATCCTAGAGATATATATTCCCTAAATCATTATATTTTAAAATTGAAAATTCAAATCATTCATTGTTATATCCTTTTATTAGTTTTAATTTTTTTTTTTGTATTACTGATAATTTAATAATATCTAAAGGTATTCGTCAAAGCTAATAGTATACTTTACTTAGTCCAATATTATAATTCAGTCGAAAGGGTGCAATATTTCTTCATCGTCAATTACTTTTTGTTTAAATTTTCTGTTAAACCATTTTCATGAAAATGTCTGTAAATTAAAAAAATAAAATCAATGAGAAGAGGTATCTCTCAAGTATTATATTTCTTTAGAATATATATTATTATATGCTTAATGAAAATATTTATATTTTTATAAGAAATATATTAAATTATAAAAATGTTTGAAAATTATTTAACTTCCTATTGTATTTTATTTTCTCTGATAAAAAATATATATGTACATTTGTTTATTTATTTCTTCCTAAAAATTGAACCTTTCTCATGAATGGTAATGTAAGTTTCATGGGGGTGGTATTGGGACCTCAAATTATTTTTTCTACTTTAACAACTCGCTCCCATTAATGAAAAGAAATTATGGAACTTGGTGCTTCTACATGTTTTTGGGTACTGATTATAAATTTCACCTTTAAGTTGAGTTTTCTTTTGGGCTACATCCAAAAGTAAATAAATTTACATTTTGTTTTTCTTCTTATATCTGTTAACTTAATTTTCCATAACCAGTATTTCTTAAATCCCAATTAATAGTAAATAAAAATATCCTGTTTCACTCATCATCACTCATGTGACTTTCCTTACCACTTCAGCTGTTGAGACCCTATGCAGCATTAATTCCTTTCTGCATCTTAACTAATGTGGTCCAATGAAGTTTTTATTTGTATTTAATTATTTGACAATTTAATGATTCTTCAAATGAGTACCTTTTGTTCCGGGAGTTTTAATTTTTTGAAACATTAATATACAAAAAATGAAAGGGTTTCCAGGATTATCTTTGGTAGTACAAGTCCGATGTAAATGATTTTTTTTCTTCTGTTTTGATAGGAATGTAACAACTTTCCCAATGAAAAAAATATGTATTCTATGACAAGCAGATTTCTAAAATAAAGAGATTCATTGAAAATTTGAAGAGATTACAATACTCCTTACTTTGTTTGTAAGAAAAGTAAAAAATATGAACATGAAGTAAATCTGCTTATACCGTTCAATTTGAATTTTTTTTTCATTAATTTTATTACATATTAAATAGAGATAACACATAGTTTACCACAAAATGTATACTTTGTGTTATGCACAAATTTAATTTTCTTTCTTCCTAACTTTTTCTCAAAGATTAATGGTGTATATGAAACGTTAAGGGGCTCTAAGTAGAAAACTTTAAATACCTTTCATCAAAATTTGGGGGGGGGGGAACCAAGTTTTCTGGCTGCTTCCCACAGTTAACTTGATTTTACACGTAGGCATTGGTAGGCCAAAAACTATAATACAAAAAAGAAGTAACAAAGTCGGATCATTTGCTCAAGAAATAATCATGGCACAGACAGACTAATGGGAAAAAATATATTTTTTTCTCATGGATCACTAAAACAATAAAAACTTTGACCCGATTAAAATACTGATACTCTCCTTACCTAGGTGGTCAGAGAAAAGAAAAAAAGACATGAATATAAATAAATTTATCAAAAAAGGTTATACTCTAGTAGTTAAGTAGTTGACTGCATAGAGCAGTGGTTCCCAAACTTTTTTATCCTACCATCCCCTTTCCAGGAAAAATATATTATATATCTCCTTTAGGAGGCAATAAGTAACAGTATACATCATGGAACAATTATTTTTGTAATGTATAATGGACTTTTACTTCGTTCTGCCTTCTCTGGAACTCTACTCTATTCTATTATTTCTTCCATTTGTAAGGATTTACAGCTAGTTCCTTTCAGAGTGAAGTTTCCTTCCTGCAAGGACCTACTGCTAGTTCCTGTGAAAGTAGCAATGCCCTTCATGGTCATAGACTAGTTCCCTATGGAGTGAAGTTCCCATCCTGTGAGGATTTACAGCTAGTTCCCATAAAAATCATCCTGCCAATTCATCTTTAAACCTTCGGATGTTTAGTATCTCACATCTTCAATTGGAGTCAGAACTAATAAACTCAACAGCTATGGCGTAGGCAGAGGGAAGCAGGGGGGAGCTGAGACTTCCCCCTAGATTTTTGGTACCCAAGAAAAAGAAAGAAAACAGTGAACTTATTTGATAGATGATTTCTTTCTGGAAATATACTATAATTAGGAAAGTAACTTCCGTTTTGAGCAATGATAATCAATTCTCAGGATAGGTATTTCAAGTATTGAAACACCTGAGTCAAAAGTAGTTTTCTAGTAATTGTTATGAGATTGCGTAGTATACAATATGTTTGTATATCTGCTCACCCCTTGGCCAAATCCTGCCTACGTCTATGTCAACAACTGAATCTAAAATTTTCAGGTATCTAGAATAGAATATATCTAATGCTTTATCTAATCTGTAAAATTATTTTTGGTTGGAAGACCAACACGTTTATATTTTGAGTACCTGGCACATTCCTGACTGTGCTTCACATTGTTAAACCAATTAGTATAAAATGTTATTCCCATAAAAAAGATTCA
This sequence comes from Halyomorpha halys, assembly GCF_000696795.3. Classification (NCBI taxonomy): domain Eukaryota; kingdom Metazoa; phylum Arthropoda; class Insecta; order Hemiptera; family Pentatomidae; genus Halyomorpha; species Halyomorpha halys. The sequence goes on from NW_027106955.1 coordinate 75,620, forward strand.
ATTGAAGAAACCGAAAAGATTCAACATATTGCATTCGCGCTTTTTGAAAAACACTAACAATGTATTCGACCTCCAATAATTCCTGTTAAATTTCTAAATTTTCCAGATAGTTTTAAACTAAAAGTCATTGAAAAAGGACTTCTTTAAATGTTATTTTAATAATTAGAAATGTGAGATCATTTTAGGACCCCATAATACTGGGATCCTCTTAAGCGGAGGACGGGCCTTTACTAACGTGCAGCATCCTGTATCAGTGAGTTTTGAGTTTCCCCCAACTATAGCTTGTTTTTCACAGTAGTAATCTTATTGGAAATCATAGTTAATTTATTTTAACGTTCACTGTACTACCACAAGAGGAAGCCACCAATACTCTGACAATATATAAAATGTTAGATAATTTCTAACCTCTTTGGAAATGGCCGTTTTGCCTTCACAGGTACCTTTTCCCGCCGTTGGAGGGAAGTTTGCAGAGTTGAAGTTTAAAAATGTAAACAATATTTCTTGAGTTATTTAATAATTAGCTGTCACTTTAAAAATTGAAAATGTCTGAGGATTGGGATGATTTACTTATGTCTTCTGAAGATTTTTTCACTACAAGTATTCAAACAGAACGACTATTAACAAATAAGTGTATGTCAGATTCTCCTTAAGAAAATGTGTGAGAATTGTGCCCTCTCTATTATTTTTATTTTTTTCTTTATTTTATAGCTACTGAAACTAATGAAAAGAAGTTCAGGTGCTTCGATTGCTTGGGGGATGTCAATCCAAACAAAATAGAAGTGGATTCAAGTAGTTATTACAGTGTGCAAGATGAATGTAATTCAGGAAAACCCAATAAAACAGTTACTGTTGATGCTAAGTGTGGTTCTGTTACTTTGTTTGACAAGCAGTGGGACAAGAGTTCATTATTAAATAAATATTTAGATTCTTTTTTTAAAATGGCGAGGTAATTTCTGTTTTGTAGTAATTCTGATTAATCTGACGTTAGGATGCTAGTTTTGTAGTAATTATCTAATATTTAAGCAGTGATTTTCCATGCCTGTTACTTTAAATGATAAAATATCTTTTAAAATGGTTATGTAATTTATTTTAGTTAATTTTTAATTCTCTTTGTTCAAGTAAATTAGTTCCAATTCCCTATTGTTTATCTTTTTTCTTAATATCAACAATTAAACATGCTGACCTTCCTTTTTTGATCAGTGTAAATATAAACATAAATTTTTGATAATATAATAGAATATAGAAGTAATGTATTCTGCTAAAGTATTAACAAAAAATGTCATGTTCTGTTAAGTATTTAAGGTCAACAGTAGTTCAAATGAAAAAAATAATCTGAATTTTAATTTCCTTTATGCAGAATAGTTATTTTTTAATATAAATATGAGTTGTTGGAACTTGTTCAGATTATGATTTGGCATATTGAAATTTCTCTTAACCTAAAATCAATGGGCTTTGTCAACTTTTTAACTATGGTTTGGTATATAATTTCTGGTTTGACTCAATTCTGAAAAATTATTATCGCAGTAACATTAAGCAGAAGATAAATTAGGCGCAGAGAGCACAGTTGTAAAATCTCTTTCAAGATATTATTTGGTTTAGAGTCTCAGAAACTCATTTATTTTAATTGAAATAAAGAAAAAAATATATTGCATTATTTTATTTCTTAAAGTATTTAATGGTGTTAACTATTATCACTATTAATTACCAAACGTACTTATATGCAATGATTAGCTCAATTTGTTTTTTAAATATCACCGCTTTTATATTTATGTTACATTATTTTATGGCTATCAATTCTATCTAGCTGCTTCATAATATTTCTTATTTTATATAATATATTATTATGTTTATTTTTTTCATATGAAGTAAGGAAATGCTAATCATCGAACAAGCTGCCATGTTGAATGTAAATGTTCTTTCAAATTTTACATCTAGTAACACACAGCAGAATTACAAGAAGTCAAGATTTTATTGTATTGAATATTTTCTTTTCCTGAGGGATGTCATAAAATGGTTTGTTTTTAATTTTCTTAAATCTGTTTGTCAACCTTTTATTGTAATATTTCCAATGATTATTTCTTGTTGTAGTTTATCTTCTGATATTGCATATGATTGGATATTAAAAGAAATATATCCGCGATTGAAAAGACAATTAAAAGCTCTTAAAAGAAATCTTGGCAGTTTAATTAATCTCCCTGATTATATGTATGCTCATTCTGCTAATACTAGTGGCAATAAAGTAAGTATTAATTTAAAATTATTAACATTTCTGAATACTTAATATAGTATTCCTACTATTAATTGATACTTTTTATTAGTGTTATTTCATCACTACTCCTCATTTTTCTTTTTTAAATAATTTTATTTATTTGAGAAACTACAGCTATTTTATGAGAAGATGGCTGGGGGTGTGGTTAGTAAAGAACACAAATAAGTGAAAACATATTTATTGTACCAACATTTCGGTCAGAATTTCAGACCTTCAACAGGGCATCTGGCGGCAGATTCAACACCAGATTTATAACAGAGTTGAAGGGATATGAGGCTAAAGAAATGGTTTTGGGAGGTGTGGAATGTAATGGGTGACTAGTTGGCTTCAACTATAATGAGTGCTTTGACTTGATGTTGTAAATAAGTTCAATTAATCCTCCAGAGGCCTTAATTAATCCTGCCTCCAGAGACTCTGATGATATGATGGAGGCCTGAAATCATGGTCGAAACATTGGTACTAATAAATAAGTTTATTTATTATAAAAAAAAAAAATTTTTTTTTTCCTATTTTGTATCTTTATTGACCACCACTCGAACTATCTTCCTACAATATACTTCATTCATTCTTAAATCTTTATGTATTGCCTTAAGAAAGACTTAAAATATCTGAAATGAATAATACATTTTTTGTTTACTATTCCTGAAGAAAAAAGTAATTATAATTCATTTTTTCTCCATTTTCTCAATATCTCCATTTCATCACTCTTTTAATTTGATTATTGTTATAATCTTGAGTATATTTTTCAGAAGTCAATGATTGGCTCTTGCATATCTTTTTACAGTGAATTGATCTTCTTGTCATTGATTAACCATAATAATTAATGCATAGTTATTGTAAAAAAGTTCACAATAAAAGAGACAGAGAATCAAATTGATATAAAATACACTATTTAAGCTAGTAATCGAGCCTGAAAAATATCATTGGAGGCTTATTAGTCGACTTTAATTAAAGGAAGATTGTTCAGGTGGCAGACAAATTAGGGTACTCAAAAATAGTGAAAAAAAATTACTTAATAGTTATATAATTAAATTAATTACTTTTAAAAAAATATTTATTTTTTCTATGACCCTCTTCTTAGTCATTTCTATGACTAGGAGGTATCTAGAGGTAACCAACCTATGCTAACCATGGTGGGGTCAAGTTTTCATTTCATGGGACCGCCACAGAAATGAAAAAAAAACAGAACCTCAGGCTGAATTTGAACCAGCACCGCTGTAGTTATGAGACAGTTGGTTCAATGTTTATTAACATTTTAGGATCCCCTCATTACTAAGCCCCACAACCTTACACGTCCATCTTATTAGCCACAATGATATAACCTGAGTTATATTTATTGGGTGCAGTTTCCTCAATTCAGCGTTGTTTAGCCTTCTGAATTCTCCAGTAACTCATCCTTTTTCAGTCCGAGTATTTTATGTAATAATTTATTTTCAAAATCCTTAAGGTGCTGTTCTTCCCTTAGAGCAAACAATTACTTTAATTATGTAAAGTAACTGAAATTACTCTATTCAACTACTGTAATTGCAATTGGTATTCTCAATTACTGTAATTGTAATTGAGATTCCCAATTACTGCATTCGCGGCGATTACCAATTAAAATTGCTTTGGTGGTCCCATCCACAGAAATGAAAATAAGACCACCCACAGGCCGTATTCGAACTGGCACCGCTGCAGTAGTGAGGTAATTGCTTAACTCCTTCAGCTACAAACAGCCCTATCTATGTTCTAACTTGTTCATCTTTATATTTGTTTAATATAATTTTTTTCAATCTTATAGTTCTAAAATACTTTATAATATTTGCATAGCCCTGATAAAGACCTGCTATGTTGGATGAAACGTAGATGTCTAATAAAGATTTTTTTCACTGTTTTTGAGACCTGTGGTTTTTTCCCCTGTCTGGACCATCTTATTGAAAAATATTTAATAATCTTAGCTAAATTTAAATTATACTATAACTTTTGTGATAGAGATGACTTTTACTGTCTAACTATCCAATGAAAGGCGATTTAGGACTCTCTTATTTAATTATTTTACTTATGATGTTTGTTTATTTTTATTGTATATCGTAATAATTATATGAAAAAATCAGTTAGCAGCATTTCTTTTGTAGAGTTGTCTTGAAGACTTTTGATTATTTTGCATTCAATCTTAACTCTTAATGCACAGTTTTTATTTGTCATCTGTCACTACTATGCAACATGTATTCACTTCAGTTACAAACAAAATGTATCACTTCAATCACAAACAAAATTTATTTTGTTAGTCACTAAAATTGATTGAACATGACTTAGATAGAGTATAAGAAGGATTTTTGGTTTAATCTGTATAGAAGAGCTTTAATTTGCTTTTATTACATAAAAAATTATTATGATGTCAATAATGGGATTATTAATAATGTCATACTATCAAATAATAAAATTTTAAAAACTTAATTTTTAATAATTAAAAATTGTTCTCTTTTAGTGCTCACATGCCTCCTATCATTTGATGCATTTGCATTTTGATTTGAGGTGGATTCTTCTCACATCTCTTCATGTTCTATCAAAAGCAAGTTTCAAAATCGGATCTGAAAGTGGTATCAACGATGAAATAGATGCTGATTATGTTTCTAAACAGACTGAATCATTGATTACAGAACTTTTAGAATTATCTGTCAAGCGTTTTGAGAAGGTTGGAATTATTTTTATTGTTTTTAAATTTTTATAATGTTATAAAACTGTCATGATCTCAAAAAATGTTTAATAGTTTAATGTTAAGATCCACATGCATCTTGGTGGTGAAGGGCTTCCGATCCCTGTGTGATAATAGTATTGTGGATTTGATGTAATGTTTTTTAATTTCCCTATAAGATGGAAAGATAATGAAAATTATATAAAATATACAATTTAATGCATTTAATTTAGGTAATTAAACTTAAACCTGAAAATGAGTACATGACCATGACCCAATTCAAAACAGACTCTGGTTTTTATTACAGATGCCTTCAATTTAGACCTATGAATAACATTGATGCCTGTAATCATTTCATTTTTAAAATATATTTTTAACTTTTATACTATTTTGTCAATTTCACATTTTTGCATTAAAGAGAAAAGCATGTTAACAATATTTTTTTTAATTGTAAATTATTAAATATTTTAAGTTAATAGATGCAACAAGGTTAATAGCAACATAAATTTTGATTTTAATTGCTAAAAAAAGTTCTTGATAGGTTTTTTGTTTAATTGCACATCCTATTTCTTTTTCTATGTTATGTGGTAAAGACATCACTAAAATTTCAAGCCCAGTGATTTAAAAATCACATCATCTTCAGTTATGCATTATTTAATCATTCTTATTCCAATATTTATTTATTATTTTTTTTAGCTTGGAGTTACTCAGTTAAGGTTTAAATCTCCGTTTAGTTGCACCTGTGTACAAGAGTTATGGCTTCTACTTATAAAATTTTGTAACAACATTCTCCTTGATGAAAGTGGAAAAGTGAGTGTTTTTATTTTCAAAAGTATTCTAATTTTTATTGGAGTTCTATCAATGGGTAGTTTCTCCACAAGTTAGTGACGTGTCACTGTAACACTAATATCACATTTGCTAGATGTATTTTTGTTATATAGTTGTAAATATCAATAAATAAATGCTGTAATGCACTAAATATTTGCTATTTTAAATTATGAAGAAGACGGTCAGGTTTGCGGTCAAAAAAGAACAAAATAGTTAAGAAATATTTATTTTCTAATATTTCGCCCCACTTTGTGGAGCTTTATCAGGCTAGAAAGATACAATAAAACAACTTAACACATTTCAACATAGTAAGATAATAAGATACAAAAAGGTAAATTAGGGTTGGGTTAAAATTATGTAAAAATAAGTGAAAAGAAAATTATATACAAATAAAAGAAAAAAAGAAATAAAATAGTATTATTATAAAATAAACAATGATAAGAATATAAAATATTATGCAAACTATAAAGTTAAAACTAATCTCAACTTACTTCCTCATTTTCCTTCATTTAGTGTGTTAAATTTTGTTTTCTCACATCTACTTTTCTGTTTTTTCGTGTTATTGTGTCTTCTGTACATTTTTAACCTTATAGTTTGCCTAATATTTTGATATTAATATTCAATTTATTTGTATATAATTTTCTTTTTACTTAATTTTAACTCTACCCTAATTTACCTTTTTATTCTTATTATATTAAATTGTTTTTAGTTGTTTTTTGTATCTTTTCAGCCCTGTGAAGTGCTCTACAAAGTGGGGCGAAACGTCGGAAAACAAATAGGTCTTAACTATTTTGTTTTTTTATGACTGCAACCCTCACCATCTTCTTTATAATTTGAAATTATGTGGTAAATAATTTATATCAATGATTTTAATTTTAATTTTTTTCTTCTTTTTTTTGTAATATTTTGAGAAAGTGGTGTTTGCTTGGGGCATCCCAGGGTATCACGTGGCCTAGTTAGAGAACCGTTTCTTTAATGATTTTAACCTTATTTTTGCAAGGTGAAGTTTATTACCAAAATTTGAACCTTGTTTCAATAATGATCTTCCATTTTGAGTGTGGATTGAAATTGTATAGAATTCTTTATTTTATTTTGATTATTAATTAGGTATAATCAATTTTGTTAATTATTATTTCTTTTTTTATTTAGGGATTTTGGGATTTTATTATCACTTTCTTAGATGTCAGCTTACAGTTAAAAAGAGATGAAGGTGAGGTTTCTGGTACTTTGTTTACTTTCTTCAAAAATAATACTTCAAAATCGACTATATTTTCACTATGGTTTTTACATCATATCGCCAGACTAAGTATTTTCACAGGAGAGGTCAGTCATTTATGTCAGAAAAATATTTTGATTTTGTGTTTGTTTGTTTTTTAACGTTGAACATTTTTATTTCAGACTTCCTCTAGTTATTCACTTCTTGAATCTAATCTCAAATTTATGTTTAATCAAGATATAAATGAAAGTAATTTAAGGATCTGTATGTTTTTTATTGAGAAATTATGCCTTGAAATTTGGGAACCTAAACCCCAAATTGTGCTCATTCTTTGGGAATACTTCTACAAAAACATAAATAGTTCTTTTTATGTACCTGGTGCACCACCGAATACTATAGCCTTTATGAGGTTTGATTTTTCTTTTTACTATTTTATTCATGAATTAAAAATAATTGTATAATCTAAACTGCTCATAAAAATAACCAAAACTTAAAATCCATGTCTGTTATTTATTGAAATGTTTGATTTTAATTCTTCAATTCAGATTTAATATATATATTAAAAAAAAGTATATATTTAAGTATTGTTAGTAGTTAGATTATTTATTTATGGTATTAAATTAAATTAAATTATTTTTTTTTTTTTTATAAACAATTTGCCTTTATTTCAGTGTGTCTTAACAAAAAAAGTTAATTAAATCTTATTAAAAAAAAAATTATTGCTCCTCCTTGGAAGGTTGATATGTATTTTACTTTTGGTTTTATTTTATTTTTTTTCTATTAATATATATTTTAATAAACAATATTTGTGCCATAATTAATTTTATAAAATTTAACTATATTTTGAAAACTATATTCCCTAATGTTTTAGCAAAACTGCTGCTGGACTTGTTGAACAGTCACATTCTTTTCTAAACGATATTAACAATGTGTCTGACAGTTTTCAACATTTTTTAAGAATAATTGGTATGTTTTTTTTTATTTATTGAGTTCTTTATTTAAATTCAAACTTATTAAATGTAATATCTCAGTTATTTATTCATACTTCACTATCTCAATTATATTTTTAAAGGTTTGCATCTAAAAAAGACGAAAGACTCTCCGAGGAGTTGGAACCTCTTAAAAGGAAGGTTATATTCCAAATTATCTCTTGCTAAATTTGAAAGCCTTTCACAAGTTGGGGAATATCATTTCATTTCATTATTTCTCACTGTGGCGATAGCTCAAGACGTTGTTCAAATTGTAAGTTATATTCTATTTATTTCCTGATTTTTTATTTAATTTTTTCTTTTTTTAAAGTGACAACTTATAAAAATTTAGTGTATATTTTCAAAATATTCTTTTAAAATATTAGTCCTTGTTATTTACATGCTTCCTTAGCACTTTGTAATTCCATTGATTCATTACAAAAATCTTTGTGTATAAAATAGGTTTTATTTAAATTCTACTCATTGAAATTATTCTCCAAATATTGGCCTTCATTGTTAATTACTTTAACCCATTTAGTATTTGATTTTGATACTGGACTGTGGTTTTTGGGCATGAAAACTCCTCATATCCTGATTTGATGTTCTGATTTTTTAAGTTCTGCCTTTTCAAAAAATACACTATTAACTGTAAAAGACCATTGTAGAATAGTGCAACATTAAGACTGGGTAAACAACATAAGGTTGGGGTACGATGATAGTGCTTGTTTCACCATAATATCGAACCTAATGTTGTTGACAGTTCAACTTACTGAATGATAAAAACTGATGATTAAATACAGTAAATAACAACTCTCACTGTGGATAAAAAACAAATGAGAAATATACAAGTTTATTAGTTATGTCCAAGGTTGGTGATGAGCTTTAGCAGTTCCCTGTAAAGTAATCTTCATGTGGCAGTTAGTTGATGAGCCTGAACTGTTGTATTTTCAATTATCAAGCAAATGCTGAAAGTATTACAGTACTACCATGACACCAAATGTCATAGTTTAAAGATGGTAGTAGCTAGAAAAGCTATCTCTATCACTGTCACTGTGAAATCTGGGCATAATTTAGCATGAACAATAGGCACTTTGGATGAGGACTTTAAATCCAACATAAGTTTTGTGATTTCCTGAATGTGCTGATTTAGTTTTCTGTTACAATAAATCCCTAAAAATCACACAGTATGAATATTTTAGAAGGAAACCCCTGTTAATCAAACTTGGTCATTTTATGGAAATGTGTGTTCTCTACTGAATGGGCATAAAACAGATTTGGAATTGGAAATAGTCATTTCTGTGTCTAATTCCCACCTCCTTAAACCATCTACTGTCTTGTCTAGTAGCACTTTAATACCTCTGTGGGATGCATGTATACATATATGATCCACGAATTGTAAGATAAAGACTTTCTGAGGTATGTATTTACCTATGTTGGTCAAAAAAATTTTGAAAAGTAAACTACTCAAGCCTTGAGGTAAATCTATCCTAGCCACCCTACTCATGACTATTGAATTCGATATATTTAACAATAATTTTCTAATTATGATTAAATTGATAATAATATCTGCAAATATTCTGGGAAAACCCCATGTCTTTCATTTTTGTAATTGAGAATATGTAACGGTAACGGAACAGTGTTGTATATCTTTGTTCCATTACATATTTTCCATTATAAAATTAAAGCTTTTATATTTCCATTATAATATGGAAGCTTAGCCATTATAAAATAGATTGCTCCAGCAATTGCAGCAAAACTACTCAACTACTAAGCAGATAATTATGAGAGATAGTTGACCGTGGATGACGTACGAGGAGAAAATGGTTGGGGGGTGCGGTCAAAATGAAACACAAATAAGTTGGTGTAATCTATTTAAATAGGTTACACCTACTTATTTGTGTTTCATTTTGACCGCATTCCCAACCATCTTCTCCTCGTACTAAGCAGATACTATTATCAATTTAATCAGTGATAGAAAATTATCATTAAAAATATCAAATTTAATATTCATGAGTAGGGTGGCTCAGATAGGTTTAGCTCAAGGAGGGATTTTGAATAGTTTACTTTTTGCAATTTTTTCCAACTGACCTTAGAAAATACATACTTATATTATTATTTACTAACACTTACATAAGAGGATTTGTTATTATGAAGATAACCAGAATTTTAAGCTTGATACTAATGATAATAAATTGCAATAATATATGTATAATAACAAATTATTTTACGTATTGTAGGAATCGAAAATGAATGAAATTGTCAATGCCTACATGGTTAAAAACAATTGCCTTAACGAAAGACTCTTCAAGGGACAATTAGCAATTGTAATTCTTCTGTTGGAAGCTGAGAAGGACATATCATGTGCACTCCAGCCAGTGGCCAACTACATCTCTTCTTTAAATATAAATGAGGAAATTGAAATTATTAGAATGTATGTTGAGTCGTTGAGAGATATTTTGAATATGGACCAACCTCTGACCTTTGGACAACACTTGCTTATTGGTAATTTTTATAACTTAAAACGTTATTGTAAAGTAATTTTATAAGGAGTCATTTAGATGAAATAAAAAGAAAAAACAATAAAATAACCAAGCTATTTTTTATTTTATCAATGGAAATAAAAACAGCTTGTTTTTTCTGTTTCTTTTACCTTGCTGATCCCTAACAAAATAAATCGTTATTTGAAACTGCCATCAACAATTGTACCCATCATTTCAATTTTTTTTTTTTAATTTCTTTTCTTTTCAGATAACTGGATTTCTAGTTATCTCTGTTTTTCATCTGAAAATGATATATCCAGATTTTTGGATATATTGATTGGACTATTGATCAAGTTGAAGAAGTCATGTAATTTTGAAGCTCCAGGTGAGTTGCCTTTAAAAATAAATATTTTAGCTATTAATAGTTAGTGAGTTTTTTAAATACTACTTTCCTTCCATTTTGCAGCATTATAGAACTTCTTGAATATTGATTAAAAAAAAAAATCTTGTACTTTTGAATAATTCAGTAAAAAAATTCCATTAGTGGAGTAATGAGATATGTGGGAAAAGATTGTTAAAACGAGTGAGGAAGAATAAAATTTCGGATTGTATCTATTATTTATTTTTATGATGGCTAGCGTTATCGAATGTTTAAGTTCAGAAATGCGAAAATCATAGGCTCAAATACCTCTTACTGCCCAGTATTAGTGTTTTGTTGGGGAGATCCAGGATTCTTTTTAAAAAATAACTTTCCAGTTTTTTTCAAGGAATTTATGGCTTCATAATTATTATATCAAAAACAAATTTATCCTGGAAAATGAGTAGTGGTGGAAAGTAACATATATTTGAATAATTATCATAATTTTTAGAGTGGAAGTTTTTTAACAGAAAAACCTTAAAATAAATTTCTGATAATGCAAAAGGGAATAATAGTCAAGAAATTATTACTGAAATGTTGATATAAAACTAGGGGTTATGAATTTTTTTTTTCTTTATCATTCTGATTATTTTCTCTATTGTTTCAAAATCATATATATACAAATATGCTGATTTAAATAATTATTTTAGGAGGTCTTATTAACATGAATTTAACAATATGATTTTAATACTTACTAAATAAAATAAATATTTATTTTATTATGAAATATAATACTTTTACTGTATTTATTACCTTAATTTGTTGGATACAGTCACGCAGTCTTAAACACTTTAAACTGCCAGCAGTCACCAATTCTAGGTCACTGAAAATGCTGACTACTGTTACCTAATTTAGTGTTAGGTAAATTGCTTTTAAGCAATTTTTATATTATATAATTTTTAACATATAGAAATTTATAAATTATAAATGATTTCTTGTATTATTTGTTAATGTACAAATCATATATTAATTTAAAATTTAAACTTATTGTCTTTTTTTTTATTAATATACCATAAAGTCTGACAACTATGGTATAAAATCACTTCAATTTTTAGTTATTTTGTCAGACCATTGAAAATAAATATTTTAAAATTTTCTGCGTGTAGTTTATATATTTATTTTAAACATTGGACTATATTTTTGTTATACATACTACAATAGTCCATCTTATATTTCCTAATGATATAATAATAATAAATTGATCATAATTTTATAGAATTTTCAGTAAATATATTTATCTAGCTTATGAAGTAACACTCTGAAACATTCAAATTTCCAAAATGGTATTTTACTTATTTAATTAATAAAGCATACAAAAGGAAGTAAAAGTTCACTAAAAATTAATAAACAATCATGAAGATTTTCTATAAAAATAATAATTAAAAGAAGTGAAAGTAATTATTTATTTTTTAAATATCTCTTAACACAGTCTCAATCCAAGTGGGTTATTAAATTTGTTTGTTGTTTATTTAATAATTTTAGTATAACTAGGATGTAAGTAGTTTATCCAATGATTTTTTTATGTATGTTTATATATATCTTAAACTTTTTGAAGATGTTCTGTTAGAAGGCTATAACATTAAATTATGACTGGTTCTTTACTGACAGTTTATGAAGATTATTAAATTAAACAAAAACATAAAATTTCTAATTGAAAGTTTAAAGAAAATTTACGCAATTGATTCCTTACAGTGCCCATCTTTAGTAAAATTCAATAATATTTGTAATATATGATCTGATTTTGTTTGAATATTGAGATGTGTCTTGTTGTTTTCATTATATGCTCTAAAATATGGGTTAGAATATTTAATTTTAAAAAATAGACTAAGTTGTGTTTCCTTATATTATTAACCCCTAAGGCTAATCAATGAAATTGTTTAATTCAATTCGTATCAAATCAATTGTATTAATTTTGTTTGTGTACTATTATACAAAATTAAGTTGTTAAATGCTAAGTAAAGGTATGTTATTTAAAAGAATAAAATACCCAAAATCATACTTTTTGAAAGTAGTCACAATAATAAAATAATCCATTCTAGCTCTCTATTTTTGTCCAAAATGTTGTGAATTTATTTTTGTATAGATCTATTTAGGCCTAATATTTACTTTAAAACAGTGTCAGGAAAAACATTTTTTTTTTAAATTTCATAAAAGGAACTACTTGAACCATTGTTTGTTTATTAATAAATTAGTATTTGCATTTTTTGTGATTAATTATTTGTTATTGTTTTAATTTCAGACCAACGAGAGATTTTAATTATGGAAAAGCTTTGGGAACAATTGAATGGCTATCTCGGAAATGTAACTTCCCAACCGACTTTGCCCCATCAGATTTCTGACATAGCTGGTGAAATGGCAAATGTTTCATTGTTGGTCGGCAACAAAACTAGGTTTTTAGAAACTGTCAACATGTTCACCTCCAAAAATATATCTGATATTAGGTTGATTATTAATTTATATTTTCTTTTTATACAAATAATTGTTTAAAAATTACTCATGTTTAATTTTTTTTTTGTTGTAGTATTCTAAGAAGGTTTATTTGTAATATAATGAAGACGGAAACTGCTAGGAATTATTTGCCACAGTGTGACAAAATCATCTTGAAGGTAATCAATGTTTCTATACTTGTAGACATTACAGACCTCAACGTACTGATATTTGAAACTGCACTTCTCATAATCTGCATATTTAGACAGGTTTATTCAGAGCCGTCTTTAACTAAGTGGGGTATTGAGCACTTTAAGAGGTCTACAGATTAGAGATGGAGTCTTTCAAATTCTGTTCTGAACAATTTTAGTTTATTAATAACACACCAGTTAACACATTCACTGCCTTAAAAAAAAATGTGATTTCTTTAAAAATGTGAGATTTTTTTTCTTGTTTCCAGTAATAATAAGTGTCTTTATTACCAATTAAATTCATTTCTTTTTTTGTGATATGTTTGTCCATTTATACCTGTCACATGGATCCGTGTATTTGGCACTGTCAGCAAAATATCCATTGTAAATGGCGACTACACAAATCCGTGTTTACCATAAATATTATATTATCATTATTATATAAGAATTATAAAAATTGTCCATGTCCCTGGTCCAGCCTCTCTTCCAATAATTGTAATACTACTTTAGTAGTGTGTCCCTTTTCCTCCAGTCTCATCTCCTGAGCCACCATAAATTGGAAGTGTGCCATTATAAAGGATCAGGTTCAGCGAGGATCTAGAGCTTAATTCCATATTTATGGTGTTTGCCCTTGATATATAGATGAATAACCAACTTTCCATGCCAAAGAACCATTGATTCATTCAAAGATAATTATTTCCCTGGCGAATATATAGTTGACATTTTGTTGTTAAAATGATCCATAATAGATCTCACTTTATACAAAGGATCGGATTAAATTTTATTGGAACTAAAATGAAGGCATCTAAGAATTAGGAAGAGCCTATTTCTTGACGTATAGGATGCAAAATAAGGTAAATTAAATAGCCAATGTTTTTTCCAATAATCCTGGAGGATATTCATTTGAATTGTTTCTGTATGTAAAAGCAGACCAAGGAATGTTTTGAATTCCTCCGTTGTGAGGTTTCTCCATGTTATTCTGCTAGATTCTTTTACTCCCTTCATTGCATTTTATCACCTTTATTGCATACTCGTTGGTTTCCTTGACTGTAAATTCTATGAAAGGATCATCGACAATTAGAGTAAAGTAATCAATTGGATTAGATGTTTTAAACATTTCCAATAGAGCATTACATCCTGTAAATTGTATAGTTTTTAAGCAGAAACTGTCTGTAGACCACGAGCTATCTTGTGTCGAAGGTTGGCGAACTAATGTGGAATAACTACAGATGAGGGTTGTTTAGGTGTTTGTGGCAGTACAACTTCGGGAATGAGATTATTATCGTAAGAAATCCTTACCTCTTCCTCACTATCGCTGCTCGAATTAGACGGTAAATAATTTTTGTCACTGTCAGATCCACTGAAATCATCATAGCTATTTATTTCTAAAATCTCAGTCAAAACATCAGAATTGATGGATAAATCCTTAGACACTTGGTTTTCTCTCTTTTCCTTGGTATTTGTTTCATTTTTGCGTTCAGACTTTCGTTTTGATGGACCAGCTTTAATATTAATGGTATATCTTAATTGAATAGCAAAAAAACGCAAAAATAAAAACATTTTTCTAAAACTGCCACTAAATATGTTTAAAATGAATATTCTATTACAGGAAACAAGTGAAAAAATGTTTATATGCACGATCACGGATCCGTGTAGTGGGCACCATGTGCTAGATGCATGATACACGAATCCATGTAGTAGGTATGCAAAGTGTAAAATCATTAACTTATTTAGTACACAAATATTACTGCATTCCCTAAAACCGGAGGCATGACTCTGGTCTTGGATCTGACTGTCAGATTTAAGAATAATAAGCTCGATCAGGTAAATGTTGTGGAAAGGGAAAAGAAGGAAATTTATGAAAAATGGAATCCTTTTCTTGAAGAAAAATTCCGCACCACCAAACTCACACTCAGTGTCCCTCTACTCTTGACCTTTTCTGAAATTTTAGTTCTAATCTTATGATTTTATCCATATTTATTAAATGTTCGTTGTAAAAAAAAAATTTATAAATAAAACTGGAAATGAGTTGAAAAATTATTTTTAATATGAATCAATATGTTAGGTTTTCTTCTTAATATGTGACTTATCAAAATGATTTTCTTATTCAGACCTGGATTCAATGCTGCTTCATGTGCCCAGATGTTGAACATGGAGAAATGCAGGAACTAACGAGAGCTGCATTGAAACTTCCAGAAATTTATCTTTTCCTCAGTACGGGAATTGATGAAATATTAAATTCTAAAGATCCACTCCTAGATTTTCTTTTGGGATTACACTGTAAATATGTCGAAGAGGTAAGTTGATTTAGTGATTAGAATTTTATTAAGATATGATGTGTAGTTTTGTATAACTGATAACGACGCAGACTGGATTTCTTTGTAATTGGATGTATAGTTTACTTATTCTTTCTTTTTTCTTTTCTTTTTTTTTTGTTAACAGATATTTAAAGCTCTGTCCAAACTAATGGATATAGGTGCAGTTATATTAAGTTTTATTGTTGATATGTGTTGATAAACATATATTTATGTAAAAACGATTACAAATTATAAACTAAATTATATTATTAAAAATTAAGAAGATGGTTGGGTGTACAGGCAAAAGAGAACAAAAATATAGTTAACAACTGTTTATTTTTGACATTTTGCCCCACTTTGTATAGCTTCATCAGAGCTAAAAAGGAGGGCGAAACATCGGCAAACAAATAGTTGTTAACTGTTTTTTTTGTTTCCTTTTGACCGCACCCCTGACCATATTCTTCATAATTTGAAATAATACTGTCAATAATTTATATATCAAATTATATTATATTTTTTTTTAAATTTAACTAATTAAAATTAAGCCTTTCTTTAATTGATTCCATTGTATTAACAAGATAAATCGTGTCTATAAACCTTATTTAAATCGGAATGATAAATCACTAAGAAATATTTTAATTTTCAATTCTTTCAATTTTTAAAATGATAATTATTTGAGTCATAATTATCCTTTTTTTTTATTTATAAAATTATGTAATATTTAATTTAAAATAAAACTTTATAAATTAAATCTCACTTGTGGATAATCATGGATAGCTTTTGTGAAAAAGTTTAATTTGCTTTATTTATCTCGGGATTTTTTAAATAGACTGGAAAAACTATGCATCAAATATTGCTTTGTGTTTTTTCTTAGTTCTATAGGGTGTTTTTTTAAGCCCGATAGAACTTGAAATTGTAAAAAATAACACAAAAAATTAAATTGTAATCAAAATTTTTTTTTTATTCG
>NW_027106955.1:93034-94083 GCF_000696795.3 Halyomorpha halys
GTTGTTTCTATACAATAATTATAGAAAAAGAATAATAAAAGAAGAAATAGAAGAACATAACAATTATCAATAAACTATTTACATCGTAAATCATAGCAAATAAAGCAGAGCGATTGTACTACAATCGATTATTTTTGGATTGACCAGTGAACATTGAAAATAGATGAAACGGGCACTCTTGATTTTGCTGACTTGGGGAAAAGATGTCCGTTCGGCTAGAAGCGGAAAGGACTGGAAGCCATTATTGATTGTTGGATATAGCATCATTGACATGAAGAGATCAACAATTATCAGGAGAAGATGTGTAATTGGTTGATTTTGTTTCTAACTGGAATTTATTGTATTTGTAAAATAGCTTTTAATTAAGTTTAAGTGTTATTAGTGGTAAAGTGTCATCTGTTTCTGATTGCCTGGAAACCCACCCTGAGTAAAGAGTCTATTATGTTATAAAATTTAAATAAAATTCTATTATCTATTTAATATTAAAGTTTTTAATTTGAATCCAAGCTATATTTTATATTTGAAATTAGTTAAAACTTAAAATTATTTTTATTTTATTTTAAATAATTTTAGAATATTACAATATGGATTGTACTACTATGTTCCTATTGTTTAAAAATTTTCAATTTTTCTCAGAATGATATCTTCAAGAAACAAATGCTTCGTGAAAAGTTATCCATGTATTTTGATGGACTGGACAAATGTGTTAAACCATTCATAGCTAATCCTAGAGATGTTGATCAGATCTTGAGGTTGTACACAATTGTTGGCAATATGTTTAGGCTGGTTTCACCTCTCCTTTACATGAAGGTTTGGACATATTTTTTTGCTAGTATATGTGTTTCGAGTTTGGTATCATTTTATCATCCTTACATTATCATTTCAGTCTAAACCTAATACTATCTTACAACTGTTTGTTGATTTACTTCTGCTCCCATTGTCTGTGCGGAATCCTGAAGTGAAAATCCACCCCCATATCCTCAGTGCGATCAAACTTACTCTGCATTTATTTATAGAAGGTTTATTGCAATTAGGTAATTCTAAATTTA
>NW_027106955.1:94133-107449 GCF_000696795.3 Halyomorpha halys
AATTAACATTTGTAGTTGATAAAATTGGCCTGCTAAGGCCAATCTTCTATGAATGCCCTAATTTTCAAGTTTCTTCGTAATTTATTATTATTTAATATTTGTAATGTTTTCTAGACCCTGAGAGTGATCTATACATAGCAAGGATACTGAAAGAGTTGATAGCAACCTACATTCCACGATGTATGAATGCTCAAAATTACAACTCCATTAATTGTAGCAAATTTGTTTTGGTCTCATCTTTTGATGTTTTTGATGAACGATCTAGGAGGCTGGTTGTAAATGCTGTCTGCAACAATTTCTTAAAGAGAAAATCTAGGATCGCTCATGAATTTGCCTTTTCTGTAAGAATTCTTAAAATATTTATAAGAATATCATATTTTAGTTTGTTTAAAATAAAAAAACTTTTTTATATCGGGTTTGTGTGTCATGTGAAATATTAAATTTTTAAGATATTATTTATAAAATTAAATAGTGTGGTGCAATCACATCATTCTTTTACCACCCTACTTTAAGTTGAAATTAATTTTTACTCGTTACAAAACAGTTATATCTTTATTATTTGTAGTGGTAATACTTCCCCTTACTGTATATTTCATAACGAGGATCTGGATCTTTATTAATCTGGATTAATAAGGAAATTGATCTTTTTTAAATATAGCATTTAACATAAAAGGTGAAATATTTAATAAACAGCTTATTTTATGTATATACATAGGATTTACTAAAAATTTTTATTACAAATAATCCCCATGTTGTAAAATTTAGGTAAGTTATATCAAATTAAAATTTTATATTGCAAAAAGCTTCTTTCTACATCACAAGAATTAATTGATGGATATTTAAACTTCACAGTGCTGGTAGAGATTAGATTGTTTAATACTTCAAAATCTTCATTTTCTTTATTATCTTATTGTGAAACATACTGAGACATTTTGATGCTTTTGATATTCTGTCTGATACTTTCCATTCAACAGTGGTACCGATATTTCCCATTTGATACTTGTGGTACTAGTATCGATACTTTTCATTAAGTAGGATAGGATAGTCTTCTGAATATCGGGAATTGATGGACAATATTTTGATTATTTTTGTGCTTGTGACTTTTTTTTTCCTCTTCAATGAGAAAATAAGTATCGATATTCTTCATCCTATGCTGTTGAGATATTAATATTTTCCATCGAATAATGTTGGGTATCAATACTTTATTTGTATCACATGTCCCTAACTGAAACTAAGGACATTTTGATTATTTCCATATTTTGTGGAATCAATACTTTCAGTGTAATGCTTACTATATTTGTATGGACACTGTTCATTGATAAGTGTTATTGAAACTCTCTTTAAATAATATTGAATATATCATATTTGACATTTTGTTCTCTATTTTTGGGCCTGTGACTTCATTTAACGAAATTAAACGAATGTTATCCGAAAGAATTTTTATACAATTAGAAGCTTTAAATAAATATTTTTTTGTTTATTTATGTTTTTCTTTGCTGATCGCACCCCCCCCCCCCAACCATCTTCTCTAATTAGTAATCTACGGTCAACTATCTACACCTCATCGGGAGTTTTATATTTGAAATTTTGTCAATCACGATTTTCGAGCCTATGAATCTCTTTTCTTTTTTTTTATCTGTAAAGTATCATGTCAGAAGGAATATTAATACTTTCATCATTCCAATGTTATCAGAATATTGATACTTTTCACTCAATCATATCGGATATTGATGCTTCAAATGCAAGACTCGTTTCAACGACCACTTTTTGATTGTCGTTGAACTTGCAGGTGCTAGTGGGGTACAGGTTTTGAAATGGAAAAACTGTATTACACATGCTCCAGCCTGTGTTTTCAGGCACTACAGGTGATTGGAACAAACCTTTTTGTAAGGTCTCTAGTTGAGGCTTTGTTCTAGAAAACTAGAATGATAATGGAGAATTGTCATTCATTTTCCATTTGTCCATTGTGTTTCAATCTGTAGGTTTTGTGTTCAATTAAGACTTAGGGTTCTTGGATATATGTATTACCATTTATATAGTCATCTTCGTTTATTATTTTTTTAGGAAGATAATTATAAAATATTGAATTATATTTATAATAAATGAAAAAAAAGGTCAATAAATTCATTATAGTTGGGCTCAATTTATTTTTAAATTTAGTTCATTTAAGCATTTCAAGTTTTTTTTCTGTTACCTTCTTATAGCTTTATGTGCTAGAAGGTTAATTTTCTGAAAGTTTTGGTCCAATGATATTTTACTAGTCTTTTTTTCAGAAATTTATTTTCAAACTAGGAAAATATTTCCCCTTTAATCGATAATAAGATTCTTTCATTGTTGATTTTTATCCATTTTTCATTACTACTAACAATGAAAGATGGTTAATTCTTTCAATATATAAATGAAAGTAATAATGAATGAATATAATTTAGTTTCATTAATTTTTCAAGCTTCTTAGTTTTTACGAAATCCTTTCAATGTACAAGTTTTGTTATACTTGTTTTATTAAAGCTCAATAAATAAGAAATTAAATAATGGTTTAACTTTATAAAACTGTAATTTTTTTTACCTTTTTAATATGTAGATATATTATCTATAATTATATCTGCTTTTGTTGGTCTAATAAATTACTAATTTATTGACAAGCACCTGTTTCATTTAATTTTTGTTATAAATAATATTTTTCTTTCACATAGGCCTTGAAGTTCATAAAAGAAATTGCTAGCCAGCATAAAACAAATGAAGATGTAATGAACACAATTATTGCGATTAGTATAGAAAGAGTGTGTGATGTGGTCATGTATTGCGATGACAAGTCAAATGTACACGCCCTGGCCAGGACCGTGTTGAATTTTATTTTGAATAATCAGCTGATTAGAACCAGTAATATGCTGGGGTAAGTACGACACTTTATGGCTAATTAAGTATTAATTTGAGCTTGACTAATTCGAACTTTTTCATCGATCCTTTTGGTTTTTCCATTCAACTCTATTTTATAAAATCATCATTAATTTGATTTTTATTTGGATAAATCAAAGTTAAATCTAATATAATATTCTTGCCTAAACTATGATTTCATACATCGTACATATACAGTTAGTAAAAAAAGTCTGCATACACTTATTATTAATCAGAAAAAAGTGGATTAAAAGAAAAAGTGAAAAACAGATGAAACAATTTATTTATTTTTTCCTTTTAAATACAGGACCTTTTGATTAATTTGGTACATTTTAAAGTTGTTTAAAAATTATACAAACACAACAGAAAATGATAGAGAAAAAGTAACAATACGTTTTCACAAAAAAAGTCTGCATTCGCGGCATATATGCATTTTATAACAAAATAATTATCAACGCAAATAATTGTCTTATGACCTTTGGAACCTCCTTCATTTTTTATTACCTCTTGAAACGATTACTCATTGTGCTAACTTTTTTTTTGTAAAAGTAAGGATCCGTTTTCAACCACTCCTCCTTAAGGACCTCTCATAGTTGCTGTTTATTTCTTATTTTGTAATGCCTCAGCCTCATTTTAAGATCCTGCCAGAAGTGCTCTATGGGGTTAAGGTCAGGCGATTGTGGTGGAGTTCTTAACTGACTTGGAGCATTGTACTGCAACCATTTTTCGACTCTTCTGGAACGATGTTTAGGATCGTTATGCTGCTGAAAAATAAAATTTGATCCTAGAACTAACTTGGTAGCTCTGGGTCGCAGATTTTGTTTTAGGACATCTACATATATATATTGATCTTTCATTCCCTCGATGATCTTCAAGTTGCCTACTCTACCTGAAGCCATAGAGCCCCAAACCATGATCCCTCCTCCTCCGTGCTTAACTGTCGGGCATAAGTTTTTCAATTTTATGGGTTGGTTTTGTTCCCCTTTGCATTTTAACATTGCCATCAGCAGCGAAAATATTAACTTTAGACTCATCCATGAAAATTACTTTGTCTCAAAAACTGATAAGCTTATCAAGGTAATTTTTTGCAAATGCCAACCGTTTAGCTCGGTTAACTTTGCTAATATGCGCGCCTTCCTAGCGATTTTAAGATTATTTTGTTTTAGTGAATTACGTAGCGTTTGAGGTGTTATTCCAATGTTGTAATCCCACACTAAATTAGTAGCTAATGTAAGAGCACTTATTTTAGGGTTTTCATGAACACTTTTTAAAATAACACGCTCATGATATCACTGAAGCTTTTTGGCTGCTCTGATCTAGTCCTACTTGCAATGCAACCTGTTGTATTATAATTTCTAATAACAGTCTGATCCGTCGAAACACTTTTATCAACAATTTTCTTAATTTTGCGTAATGATTTCCCTGCGGTTTTACGATCAACAATTTACTGCCTAATCTCTCGAAAAATTTCTATTCTACAGAAAACCTCTTTGAATATAAACAAATTAAATGTTTATTTAAGTTCAAAGGATTAAATCAAGGTGTATGTAGACCTATTGGTTGTAACAAACAATGCCAGACATTTATTATGAAAGGTTTTGTATGTATTCTGAAATGATATTATAAGCATAATTTAACCTTCTTCAGACCTTTATTTAATAGAAAAAAATAAAGTATAACTTTAATTAATACATAATAATGTATACTATTTCATAAATGAATTTATATTGTGGTGTATGTAGACTTTTTTTACTAACTTTATGTTTAATTTAATTTAATTGATAATAAAGTTACATAACATAGATGTAGCAGTAATATGCACTAGAAATTTTCAATTATAAAAAATAAGACTGAACATCTAAACAGTTTGAATTTGCTGTAATTTTAAAAGTTCACTTGTGCTCAGTTTCTTGTATAAATATCTTGGGGGGCTATCTCTCAGCCCTGTGTTGTTGCAAGGGGAGGCAAGGGAGACATTTTTCTTAAAATTTCTTATTGATCTAACTTCCCATGTTTTTTCACTATTGTATACATGTTCAGTTAAACATTTATTTATTTAAATATAAGAAGATGGTCAGGTTTGGGGTCAAAAAAAGAACAAATAGTTTAAAACTATTTTAATGTCCGACATTTTGCCCCACTTTGCAGGGTTCCATCAGGGCTAAAAAGATACAAAAAAAAAAGGAAACTGAGAATATTACAACAATAAGATACATTAAGCTAGGATAAGTATTATGTAAAAATAAAGTGATAAGAAATTACATATAAATAAAAGGAAGGAAGACATAAAATAGTATCAGTATAAAATAAACTTGTAATGTAACGATATGTATCATTCTAATTTTACTTAGTTATTCCTAAATTAGAAAATTATTATAGTTATTATTATTATCATATTTCTGTATCTCTCTCTTATTATTTTTCATTTTTCGTCATATCTTTATGACTACTTCCTGTATACGCGACGTATTTGAAATAGAAATATAGCCCTTAAACGGCTGGTCACCTCCTCCCCCACTCCTCCACGCTTCCGCTTTATTGTTGCCTTCTGTTCAACCATTCGCTTTGAACAGGTAGGTGGTCTTGATTTGTTCTTTGCTCATTTATTATCATTTAATATTATTATTTTTATTTATATTTATTCTTTCAAGACGTTTATTTAATCTCTATTTTTTTTTGTCCCATATTGTTTTTGTTTTATGTACATCTCTGGTACTTTTTTTAAATATATTTTACGTATTTTTAAAAAATTTTTACCCTTGCCATTGTTACTTATTTTTTATTCTTATCATTGTTTATTCAAGTTTATTTTATACTGATACTATTTTATATCTTCCTTCTTTTTATTTATATGTAATTTCTTATCACTTTATTTTTACATAATATTTATCTTAGCTTAAATTACCTTATTGTATCTTATTGTTGTAATATTCTCAGTTTCCTTTTTTTTTTGTATCTTTTTAGCCCTGATGAAGCCCTGCAAAGTGGGGCGAAACGTCAGACATTAAAATAGTTTTAAAACTATTTGTTCTTTTTTTGACCGCAACCCTGACCATCTTCTTATATTTAAATCTTTACAGTCAACTATATATACATATTTATTTATTTTTTTACCTTAATTAGACAACTTTTACTTTTGAATTTAACAGATTTTACCTCAGTAAAATTATTTTAGTTGTTATGCTAATTTGTTTACACGTACCTTTTCAATATATTCCTATTAACCTAGTCTGCCTTTATTATAAAAATTTTGGAGAGAAATTTCATAGAAATGTCATCAATCTATTTGAGTTTCATTCCCTTGCAGCATTCAGATTTCATGACTCTATTTTTGAGGATCTATCATTAGTCCTGCTCTGCTTTAGTGTTTTATGATAATTTTTCATGAAAGTTCACATATATTTTGTTTAATATCATCCTTTAGTTTAGATACTTTTTAATAGAAGTAGAGACTATTACTTCACCTGTGGAAATTTTAATTTCTACATGGCAAGATGTCTGTTTTTGAGTTATCAACTTGCTCATTTTTCTTAATACAAGTATCAAATACTTAGTCAAATTGTGACTAACAGTTGTTTTTGTATATCAATAAAAGAACTTTGTGTAAATTAGCATTGTTTGAAGTTAGTGTTTTGAATTAAGTATATATTCATAAAAGGATTAAAATCAAAATGATAATTTTAGATAATAATCTGTTTTAGCAAATCTTTCATTATTTATGTTATGTTATTTTTGGATTACTTTAATCATTTCTATACCATCAGTTCCTCCACTAGGTTAGGACTGAAGGAACCTAGGAAGGTTCTGGTAAACTATATATGTTAAAACCAATCTGTGTATAAAATCAATCCAAGATCAATTTGGATTTGAAACAGCATTCTCCAGTATAGGAATTTCCAGTTCTCTAATTACCTATAATATTAAATCCATAAACTTATACCCTGTACCATAAATAAAAGAAACTGAAGAATATTGTAAAAAAATCATTCTTTCATTTTTCAGTGACTCACTAATGTCTGTATTTTCATCACTATGTCATGAACACCTTGCTTGGTCTTCACGGCAATTATTCGAACTCTTCACATTAATTTCCTCTGAAGCACCTGATTTAGTGAAGAGATTTGTCCCGATTCTTCAAGAACAGATCAAGGAAGTAGAGACTAAGAGAGGAGTAGGTTATGACAGGATGCTCAGGTATTCAAGTTCTATCCCATTATCTGTTATTTTGAGTATCTGATTGAATTATGAGAAATGCCAATTTTTGAATTTATATTAATAAAACAATAGCTAGTATAATATTGATCATTTATTAATTAGAATAAGATTTGTCGGATTATATCTCTCTCAATATGTAACACGCATTTGATTCTCAACTTTATCGAGTTTAGGAGAGGGAATTTAGAAAAAAAATTGATTTTAATAGAATCGCCATTTTGAAACTTGTGACTCAGTATTACATGAGATCGGGCACAATAAATTGGTCTCTACCACAACAGTTGTTGGCATGTGCATTATATTCTGGGCAAGAGAAATTTGTTTTTATTGGGTTGTAAAATAAGTTCATAGCATTTTTCAATTATTCAATTTAATCCTCTCTATGTTTATAAAATCATGGTGACTTGGTCAATAATGTTTACATATTCTAAAAAAGGATTAGTTAAGGTTTCAACCAAGATTCCTTATCTTTAAGTGGTATTTTGCTTGCTCAAAATGAAAGAGAAAAAATTCATTTCCGAAAAAGAAAAGTCGCTGCACAGATAACAAGATTTGCAGTGTGTATGGCGATGATGCCTTAGGAGGAAGCACCGTTTGTAAGTGGTTTACTCGGTTCAGAACCGGAAATTTTGACTTGGAAGACTCAAAGCGCTCAGGTCGTCTTTTAACTGTTGATGATGACCAAATTCAAGCATTGGTCACAGACAACCCTCAATCTACAACACAGGATATCGCAGAACTGTGCCCAGTTGGAACAATTAAAGGCAGCGGTTGAGCAAAAGGCTCCAGCATTGGCTAATTGCAAAGGCTTAGTTTTCCCTCACGATAACGTCCCTCACATGTCTTTGCAGACCCAGCAGAAATTATTGAAGTTTGGCTGGGATGTGATCCCTCACTCACCCTATTCACCAGACCTTGCCCAACAGATTTTCACTTATTTCGGGCCCTTCAAAACTCTCTTAACGGGAAACACTTTAATTCGCTCGAGGACTGCAAAACGAACATAGAGGAGTTCATTGTACAGAAATCTGAGAAGTTCTAAGAGTGCGAAATTAAAAATTACCCTGAAAGATGGCAACATGTTATAAATCAAAATGGGTCATATATAATCGATTAAAAATATTTACAAGAATCTGTTTTTTATAGTTTTTATTGAAATCAGTA
This sequence comes from Halyomorpha halys, assembly GCF_000696795.3. NCBI lineage: Eukaryota > Metazoa > Arthropoda > Insecta > Hemiptera > Pentatomidae > Halyomorpha > Halyomorpha halys. The sequence continues at coordinate 102,408 of NW_027106955.1, forward strand.
AAAAACATTACGAGCTTATTTTACAACCCAATATATTCTGTACATTTTAGTGTTAAGAAAATCTTTTCTTTTTTTTAATGTTCATTGAAGGGCATGACGATATAGAAAATAAAATCTTTAAATGTCACCTAAATATAGATGTTTATTTATTTACTTTGTTCAACAATCCTCAAAGAAAAAAAAATTATAATAAATGTTATATTTTTTCTTTTTACAGGTTAGGTCTTGAAAAAATAGAAATGAAGTTAAGAGCAATCAAAAATAGGGTTTAGTATCAATATATTTGAACTGTATTCATCACCATAGAAGGCTGTGATATGTTTCAATTGAACATTATTACATATTTTATTGTAAAAATTCCATTGTTAAATAGTATTTTTATTGTTGATGGATTCAAGGAATAGTTCTCAAAGAAAATTTAATACTTCATCAATTTTATTTTTGTATGTAATTTGTATTTTAGAAGTGTATAGACGTATGTACATATGTAATATTTATGGAAATTAAATTTTATTCTTATTATTGTTAACTTATTCAAACCCATCTGTAGTTCGTGTTACCTCCTCAATATTAAATTATATTCTCTTCTGACTTAAACATGCTCAGTCCTGATGTTGAAGCATATTCGACGTCAAAGCATGTTTTACATTATACCAGCAGGTTTAGATTGGGCCCAGGAAATTCTGGCCTTAAGATAATAGTAAATTATAGTTTGTTAATTGACAGCAGCCTTGGTGAAACCTTTTAGAAGCCAAAGAACCATTTGCTGAGAGCCTATTTCGTTTTCCTTCAATTTTTCTTGTAAACAAAAGTAAGTCAATAATAATTAAAGAAATTAGCTAAGACCCCCGGAGAGTGACGGTTCTATATCAGTTTTGAAATATTAGCTCATAACGGGAAGAGGAAACTTTAAGATAGTTAAATCGATTAGTATTTAAAAAGCACCTGAAATTGAAAAACAATGTTAAACCCTCCACTCTCGCCCTTCGTGGTAGCCTTACTTATCTTTAGTTCGAAATAGACAATTGTAGCAATTAGGTTGGTCGATGTACAACATGTCATAATCTCACAAGAGATCGTAACACAAAAAAGGCAATCCTTCCCTGCCCTGCTAAACCTCCCCAAAAAATGACTTTTCATTTCTTTTTTAACATCTCTTAGAAGATGTAAAACCTATTCTTATCAATCTTAAAAAGCAAAATCTGTTGGTTAGTACTGTTTTTTTTTTTCATATAACTTTGTAAATATAAAGATAACCTAATTTTTTTTAAATTATTATATTTAACTCTCTACTTTAATTTTTACACTAAACAAAGGTATATTGATAATTTTAGGAAGATAGTCCAGGTGGTGGTCAATAAAGGTATCAAAGTAGTAGAAGAAAACTATTTATTGTTAACCACTGTTTCACCCCACTTTGTAGGGTTATCAGATTGTAACACCTACATAGTTTTCATCTTTGTTTCGATTTGACAGTCCTGACGAAGCCCTTCAAAGTGGGGTCAAACATTGGTTAGCAATAAATAGTTTTCTTCTAATATTTTGATACCTTTATTGAGACCGCCACCCAGACTATCTTCCTACAATCTACTTCATATGGTCAACTATCTTCTTCCTATATTGATAATTATTCACTATTATTTCTTTTTATGCAATACTTAAATTTTTTTGAAGAAAAATTGTTTAACTTGACAATAATTTCTTTTTAGTCAATTGTTATCTGAAAATTTTATAAAAAAAGTATATTTTTTTAATAAAAAATATGTTTTCTTTATAAAAAATATTTAAGAAGGCTCCTTAAAAACTGTGATTTTTAAAAATGATTTTTGTCAGGTGTTCATCAATTCCAACAAAAGTATGTTGATAATAGTTCACTATTATTTACTTTCTTTGAAGTGAGTTCTTTTCATAAAAACTCACTCATCGAGAATGTACATAATTTAATTATTTTAATTCTATATGTAAACAATTTTAGAAGTTCGCTTATAACTAACTATTATTTCTTTGTAGTCAAGTTTTGTTTTTTAATTATCTTAAAAGCTGATGGAAGTTCCTCCTCCGCTTTTTCTGATGCAAACTTTCATATAGCTCAGGGAAAAATTGTTTTCAGGTACATTGTTATGAAAAAATGAATGAATTGTCAATCATATTAAATTCCCTACCTATGTGCTTCGATATGAGTTTATTTATTTAAACTCATGTAAGGAATGACAAAATATTTCATATAGAAGTAGAAGAAAATTAATTTTGAGAGTAAAAGAGTTTATCCTTAGGAAGAAATTTTCATTTTTCCCTGCCACACTATTTAAATGTATTTATTTTTCCTCCTCAAATATAACCCTCATCCTTCTACAGATAATATGTATTCCTAATTTTACTTTTGAATTTTTTAAAAAAGCAGCATTGGATTTACTAATACTATAAAACTTCAAGGGTAGTTAATGATGCTAGTTAATTAATTATAGACTCCAGTGAACCTTTTTTTAAAAAAAAGAAACAGTAAGTTAAGCTAATGTAAAAGTAAAAAAGTGACATAGAAATATAACAGATATAACGGTGAAGATTTTTAAAAAAATCCATATAAATAAAATAACCTAAAACATGAATCAAAAATAGTTTGTTTGTCATCAACGCCATTAAATAAGAAGGAAGTTAAAGGTGAATACCAAAATGGTATAATTTTATATAATAATTATTTCTTGATATTATATTTATTCCTAATTCCTAATTTTTTTTTTTTACAGGTAAGTTACTATTTCCTGTGAAGTTCCTATTATTAATAGCTGATTTTAAATTTAAGGTAAGGAAGAATATTATGTTTTGGATTAGAATATATCAAATTCTAGACTATGGAGTGAATGAAAGATAAACAAACATTAACTTTATTGTTTATTTTATAAATTAACAATTAGCTTTAACAAATTTATCTCAAAAATCAACTAGATTTTCTATCATTTTTCCGGAAAACCTTTTGCTTGTTCATCATTAAATTAGAGAAACAGAAATTCTTTCCAATTTTTCTTTCTGGAATTTTTTTTTTCAAAATGCCTAGTGTTCTGGAGTTGCAGTCAAGTAAAGTAAATAATAAAATAAAATAAGTAAATAAATCATATACAATAAAGTAATAAATTTTTAAATTACATATTAAAAAAAAATCCAATTGATAAACTGACATTTTATTTATGTTCCAAGGTTTGGAGATAGAAAAAAGGTTACAGAAAATTAACAGTTTAAACTAGATTTCTAAATTCAACTTTTTTTTTTTGGGCGCCAAAAATTACTGTAACACTATTTTGAGAGACCTTGATGTTAACCATACTATTTAAATTTTAAATTGAATCATATAATAATGCAACTGTTATTAACCACAACCCCACGTCAGTAAAAGAAAGTAATTTAAATATAAAATATAAAGTGCATTTTAACTTTTACTTTGTATTAGTTTTTCTTCTTTTCTTATGAATTCAACATTTCTAAAGATAATTAGTCCAATAATTTTATTTATCCCATAAAGGGTAAAATGTTTGGAAATCCCGTAATTATTCTAAAAAAATGTTTTTACTGTTGAGTTATAATTTTTTTTTAAACATATTTTGTTGTATTATTATTGAGGCTAGTATTCTTTATTTGTTTCTAACATGAATGAGTTTATTGTAAAAACAGATATGCTGAAATAAATTTTTGAAATTCTGAGTAATCTATGTATAAGGAAAGTTGAACTGGAACTAAAGTCCTTATTCAACAGATGAACTGAAAACTTTTGACAAACATTTCACTCCTTTATGGCATACTTCAGATTAAGTTAATTATGAATAAAGTTCGTCGGGACTTAGTTAGAAACAAAATGGACGTAAAGGTTTTTTTTTTTCTGACGTATTTAACTCTCACAAATTGACTTTGACAGTTTGATGACGTGAAGGAGGAAAGTAGGATTTTATCATGATTGTTGAAATTTATTTATAGCATTGAATTTTTATTTGCTATTAATTTTTTTTTTAATTTATGAAAGACATAAATAGACTTTGAGGTAGTATATCTTTTCAAGCTTTATTAAATTTAAACCCCTGACATTTATAGTAAGTTAATTGCAAAAGAAATTATCAGAAAGATTTAAGGTCTGTTTAAAATTCTATGAATAACTATAATATTTATAGTTGCCTAATTATTATACCATAATAAAACAGAAAAATGGTATTGTTCATTCATAATTTTAGATGATTTTTCTTTCATATGTTATGGATATGCCATTGATAGTTCATAATGTATAAAATTTATTTATCATCAATAGATTTGTATTTAATTGAGAGAGAGAAGCTATAATAAAAAATTCTATATAAGTGATTAATCATGTATGAGTTAGAAGAAAAACAAAATAGTTTCAACTGTTTTAAAATTGCCAACGTTTCGCCGACATTGCAAGTATTCCTTTGGGCTAAAATAAAAAGTCGATGCATCTTTATACATCCATTGTAGCCACGAAGTAAAACCATATTGTGGGTTGAAACGTTTGCTATTAATATATAGATAGTATTTTGTTTTTCTTGACCATCTTAAAAAAAAAATATGCTTTTTCGAATTTTAACCCAATGTATTGTGTAAAAACGATTATTTTAGGATCAGTAGCATTTATAATTTAAAATGTTTTGCATTTAATGATTTTTTGTTGTATATGGAATAAAGTTTATTAGTTTAAAAAAAAAAGTTGGAACAAAATCAATTAATTTAAACTAATTTCTTGAAGTTTCAGCAGAAGTCGTTTTACTGAATCACATTAATTTTTTGTCTGCGGTAAGTTTTTGACAGCTGCAGAAAATATTTAAAAATTAATTTTTTCAACCACATAATCAATGAATTGAATTCGATGAAATAAATATATATTAAAATATTCTATGGTCAACAGTAACATTTGCAAATATATGTGTACTAAAATATTTAAAATGAGTAAATTCTGTTGTGAAAAGTAGGATTTGCTTTTTTCCCTTCACTAAATTATTCAGTTCACGTATGCTGTCTAGAAACGTGAAAGTACGAATTTCTAAAAA
>NW_027106955.1:107499-114161 GCF_000696795.3 Halyomorpha halys
ATAGTTATGAATTTTGTCTATCGTAGGTCCGCTTTGATTGAAATTTGATAGACTCTGGAGTGCTGACATTGAATGCTATGAAAGTATGCCAACGGCCATACCACGTTGAACACACCGGTTCTCGTCAGATAATAATTTGTTTTAATATTTTCTTGGTATTCATCTTCAACTTCCTTACTATTTTTTATTTATGTTTTATGTTAGTTTGTTTATATTATATGGATTTATTTTTAAATTAACGAACTATCTTTTTTCATATACATTATTATTATATTCATATTGTCTCTGTTTGGTATTCATCTTTAACTTCCTTACTATTTTTTATTTATGTTTTAGTTTAGTATGTTAATATGGCTGTATTTTTATATTCATGTATTATCATTTTTTCATTTACATTATTATTTTCATATTGTCTCTGTTTGGTATTCATCTTTAACTTTCTTATTGTTCTATATTTATGTTTTATTTTAGATGGTTAATATGGATGTCATTTCATATTCATGCATTATCCTTTTTTATATATATTATCATTATATTCATATTATTTCTGTTTGGGACTCATCTTCAAGTTCCTCACTCTGTTTTATTTTAGTTTGTTAATATGGATGTGTCTTTCCATATTCATGTATCATTATATTCATATTGTCTCTGTTTGGTATTTATTTTTAACTTCCTTACTATTATTTATTTTAGTTTATATATATATATATAGATGTCTTTTTATAACTCCACCTTTATATCTGCTCTATGTACATGACATATTATACTCTTACATCAGCTTTGTCTACTGTAAATCTCTAATTCTACCAATGATGGCCTGCAGTGAGAGTCAAAACGTTGGCTATTAATAATAATCGGGAAAATGTGATTGCCATTTCATGATTTAAAATGTTCTTGAATCATCAAAAAAATAGTTGAAACTATTTCTCAACTGTTTTTCTTGAACGTAACCCAGATATCGTGGTATATCAGCACTGCTAGAAAATCCCCTTTAAGTGCTTTTAGTATGAATAAAAATAAATCCCTTTCAAGTTTTTTTTATAAAGCATGGAAGCATACAGGGAATATGTAGTAGCTATTTCATGGTTTGAAATATTCTTAAATCATTGAACAAATAGTTGAAACTCTGGACCATCTCATATGATTAATCATGTATATATAATAAAATATTCTTATATTTTGAACGCCTCACTTTAAATATTCAACTTTTACTAATTAATCTTTGGGACCATTATCCTCCTCTATAGTGTAATTTATCCAAATTGAGAAAAATAAAAAATTTTAGGTGGCTTTTCAACTTTAAATAACATTTAAGGGAGAGGCAGTTCAAGAACAGGAGTATAATTGCCAATAATAATAATATACTATATTATTATTATTATTATTGGCAATTATACTCCTTTCCAATCTAGGAGATGGAAAGGAATATAATTAATTACTTTAGTTAGGATTTCAGCGATGTCATCTCAGATCTTGATTGCTCAAAGCTGCCTCGAGTGCTATTTTGTATCAATCAAACATTATTTCTCTCTTGAAGAAGTTTGTCGGGGGGTGCGGTCAGCAAAGAACAACATAAATAAACAAAACCATATTTATTTATTTATTTAATGCCATGGTTTTGTTTATTTATGTTGTTCTTTGCTGACCGCACCCCCCCGACAAACTTCTTCAAGCATTAATCTACGGTCAACTATCTACACCTCATTATTTCTCTCATTTTGCATAATAATTAGGTCTCATCATTCATCTCCAATTAATTTAATGGAGCATGGTAAATGCATTAAATTAACCTTTAAAGGTAATAAATTAAACAGAAAAATATAACAGACGCTAGAAAACTATATTTAACATGTCTATATACAATTTCGTACTTAATAATATCAATTATTTACAGAACAGATCAACATCTTTGGTTTATTATAAATTCATTATTTATTATCATTCGATGCACTTTTCCATTTATTTTCAACAACTAAATTATCTGTCTTGAATAAGTTGGTGACAATGACCTGAAAATAAAATTATAGTGAGAAAATATAGTCAACACAAGAATAAAAAAAATCTACAACTGGAATATATAAGTTACATTAGATAACTCTAACATAAAGTAAGTAATTAAATGTAACTAAAGGAAATGAAAAAATAAAATTATTTTTAGTATCAAAAACTTTTACTTGCATTTTACCTTTTAAACATCTAGAAACAAATTTAGTTTTGTGTTTGTCTGTACGCTAACTCGTGTTCGGGCATAGTCAATCGGACTGTTAGTCCTAATTTATGAATTTACAGAGATTATACCAGTAATAACCTAGATGGTGCCACATCAATTTCACCAAAGCCAGCCACTACTTTTGCTTTAGGATGCGAAAACAAATTTTTCTCAACACATCTTTCTATACACATCCAATTTGGCCCAAATACTGAGGAAAAAATACATCTATATGGTATGGTCGTTTTAACACAAAGTTTGTGGAAAGTAGGATATTAGCATATTACATGGTCCAGTATGAACTTTATCAAATTTCATTAACTGTATTTGCTTACCTAAGCCAAAACTGTGGATACACTTATATTTCAACAATGCCTGCTACATTTTCAAATAACGAACTATTAAACTTGCAATATAGGCAATTACATACCCAACAGAAATCTCCTGAAAGAACCTCCAAAAGGGTAACTTCCTGAACATGCAAATTTCAGGAAAAAAAAAAATAAAATGGGGGATATTAAAATAAATGTGGAACAGTGTAAGGGTGGCCTAGAAGGACTTCAGACTAACATGTAAACAATGAAAAAAAAAAAGAATTTAAAGTTTACCTGTCTCTTAAGCATTTCGTAACTTTTGAGGGCCGAGTCATATTGAGCTTGGATCTCTTTACGGTCTGTGAGTTCCTTGTTCTTAGTAAAACCATCCTTGATCTTCCTTAAACCATAAGTCCTGATGACAAAAAGGAATTCATACATTCTTAATATTTACAAACAAATTATAATAATTAGATCAGATTATATATTTTTTCTTGACCTTTATTCTATTCTTATTTTCCAACTTTTAGTGTGTACTGTATTCTATTTTATTTGTTATTATTGCAGTTTTTATTAATTGTCTTACTTCATTTTTGTTTTTTTATGCTTTTCACTGTACATATTAATTTTTTTTTATTTTATTAACTTTATTCATTTTTATATGAATTTTCACTTAATCATATTTAGCCACACCTTAGTTTACTTTTATTTCCTGTTATATATTCTCTTACTTTGATACATTATTTTAGTTATTTATATCTTTTTTAGCCCTAATGAAGTCCTGCAATGTGGGCTGAAATCTTGGCTCATAATAAATAGTTTTATTACTATTAGAGTTCTTTTCACTGCGCTTGGATCATATTTATTTTATTTACTACAAATGGTCAATCAACGATCTTCCAAAAACCATCTAAACTGGAACTATATTGGGAAAGTACAGCATATTGTTATTTGGAACCACGATTATTTACATAGATTTCCATTGAAAACATTTATATTTTTATCTAATGATGATTCTTCTTGTGCTGTAGGAGTCAATTTAAGACAGTTTTCTCATGGATTTTTTTTTGGTCTATTTGTTTTTCCATATGAAATTCAGGTTTTATTTACTTAAACAGAAGAAGTTGGTCATGAACTCATCTTGTGTACAAAACAGGCAAGTTTAATCCAGATTTAACATGGGTGAAACAGATTAGCACTAGTATTCATGTATAAGAGAAATTAATTCACAATTTATGAAAAGTAGGGGCATTTTATTGTCAGTAACATCACAGATATGGACTGAGGTCAGTGGTGTTTATGTTATATGTATGTATATATATATATATATATATATATTTTTTTTTTACTTTATTTTATTCACAACTGTAAAAGCATTTTTACAACCAGTGAATGAGATGTACAGAGAGAAAAATAAAAAACCAATGTCATGAAGGCATGAAGGTCATCCAATGATGCCTCTTCATTCAAATTAAAATTTAAAAGTTAATTTAAGAGATCCCTATTCCAGCTCCTTCGTAAACGTCGTCTCATATCTGGTAAGTCACGTCTTGATAGTCCTTGAATTGGAGAGTTAGTGTGTATTGAAAGTGTGTTGTGAAACCGTTTATATAATGATTTAATGATTGTTTGTACGTAAGGAGTTCGTAAGTCTAAGAAGTATAAATCTTTAGTTTTTCTGAAAGTGAAGTTATATTAAATTAAATCAATCACTAATTATTTCTTACTAAATAATATTAATAGGAAACAAATACTTATTTAAAAAAAAAGAAAAAATTTCCACTACAATTGTGAGGGTTCAATTACCGTAAGAAGATAGAAATGTTTGCATCCCTGAAGGAGTAGGAATGAGCAACCCCAATGATTAGAAAGCTTCTGAACTGTCCAAACCAAAAAATCAAATTTTCATAAAAATTTTAACCAGCATTGGACTGGGACCAACCTGGACCCATTTTATATAGTCACCAACACATCAATTTCGATTATGGGATATTATTGGCTTGTAAAGTCCAATTGCTTAATAAATTGCACGGAATGAAGTTAAAAACATGAGATTCCATAAATCGACTTACATATTTCATTTAAAATAAAAACTAATTGGAATTTAATTAAATAATGTTAATTCTTCTGAACTGAACAAATCACTTACAGATTGTATTATATTTTAATTTTTCATACCAAAGATAAACTACAAATACTCAAGTGACGGTGAAGTATTCCTTTTCTGATTGCACATCAAAGCACTAATTTTCTCCATTGTTTTAAAAGAAAAAAAATTAGAGCTTGTAACGAATATTTTCAGACTTAACAAAATGGAGAAGCTCCTTAATTAAATTTGATTCCGTGGTTTGACCAAATAAAGCTAACATTCTATTACACCTTCATTTATGTTATCAATTAAAAAAAAATTACATCTGTACCGCTACAACCCATGAAGGGTTAGGGGTTCAATACTTTATAAGTTAATACTGTTACTAGATCAATGGTTGTGTAAGGTGATTTGGTAAGGATAACACTCTACTGCCAAATTTGTATTCAATGATAGGTACCATAATCATTTCCCATAGAAGGATTTAGTTTTAAGGATACATAGACTATTGCCTTACCAATGATCTACCCACTCCCACATACTACAGTCTTTTAAAATCAAAACAAAACCTTACAATCTTCCACTGAACTGTCTTCTTTTAATCAATTCTTCTTTAGTAATTTTAAATTCATTTCACAGATAAAAATTTCTTCACTGAATATTAATTCTTTGTTCAAATTAAGGTAAACATTGAGTGAATTTATTTGTTTGCTGAATTTTTAATGATTTTAACAGCTGTGATCTCCCTTCATTTGTTCAATTATTTTTTTTTCTCAGGAGTTAAATTGGCCCATAATTGAGGTTAAATATAAATTCAATTTAAAATCATAATGAAATAATTAAAATAATGTTTGATTTTTATTAATAAGTTTAATTTTAAGGGAAGGCTAATTGAAAACAAAAAATAAATAAATATTTCAATAGGATAATATAGATAAGAATTTGACTTTAGGCACCAATAAACACTCATCTATAATTTCATCCTATCATTCATTTTGCGAGTTTAATTATATCCATGAGTTCCAAAGCTGATCACTAATACAAGGCAAACTATTAAATTAGAAACTAAAATAAGAAATAAAACCTAGATAATTCAGACTGAAGAAACAAATACACACTCAAGAAGTTACCTGAAATTATATGCAGTAATTTTTTTTGCCTCCCTCATCATATCTCTGTAAAGCTTCAACACTTGCTTCTGGCTTACAGACATAATGGTAGAGAATTATTAAAAAAAAAGTTGAATATTCTAAATTACCACCTAACTCATCTGAAAGGCATGATGTAAGGTTAGAACAAGGTTTTCTGAGAGCTGCCGTCAGTAAATGCCGGTTGACATCCAATAACCTTCAGGAATATTGCTACAAATACAAATACTTTACCGCGCCCCCTCTCTAAAACCATATAGAAAAAGTAGAATAGTAAGGCCTTAATCAAGTTAAAATTATTAACAATTTCTAACTGACATAATTCATTTCAGTAAAAAAAAAAAATTAAAAGCGAGAATATCAAAGCAATTGAACTTTGAACATTTACTAAGTTATAAATACTTAGGATTTAAAAATATAAAGTTCATTTTAAAGCATCTTATCCATTAACGTGGTATCGATATATTGTTGGCAATGACATTTTTCATCCAAATATCGAAATACTCTATCGATACTCTTCTTAGGAAGCTCAGAAACCAAAGGTTTCGTTATCTATTTGAATTGAGACCGCCAATTAAATATTTGCATAAATCAACAAGAGAAGGCCCCTCACCTTAGGATTCTTTTTTCTAGTAGGACCATACAGAATGGACAATTCCCAATAAACAGATAAGTGTTGCAAGTAACCTTAAAATACTTACCTTTATAATTATGAGAGATAGTTGACCGTGGATGATAAATGAGAAGATGGTTGGGGGTGCGGTCAATGAAACACAAATAAGTATGACTAACTTATTTTAATGTGCCGACGTTTCGGCTAGAGTTTCTAGCCTTCTTCAGGGCTAAAAACAAAACAAGATAACAACCATAAGATAATAACCACAGTAAGAATAGAAATATAA
>NW_027106955.1:115076-119711 GCF_000696795.3 Halyomorpha halys
TGTTTCATTGACCGCACCCCCAACCATCTTCTCCTCATTTACTTACCTTTATAACTTTTAAAGGAAAAGGTAATAGTCAACATGATTTATTTTTCCATACATAAAGCATCCACTAATTTATTTTTTCATTCTGTTTTAGAGGGATCGGGGAAAAAAAATTAAATGTAATTGTAAGTAGGATTCACAACAAATTGTTAACTAATTATTTGAAATGTCAACGTTGAAAACTTACAAATGTGAAGTTTGTGAGACTAAATTTGCTCGCAGTTTCACTCTAAAAAGACATTACATTAACACACACAATAATGGAAAATGTTCTGATAGTTTACCACCTAAATATTCACAATCTTTTAAGTATCCTATTTGTGATAATGTTTTTTGTGCATTACGTCAGTTTTGTTTTATGTCAGTTTGGCCATTTATTGAATAAACATAAGATAACTCTCGACCATAAATTTAAAAATAGAAATATTTTTAAGGATTGGAAAACATCGGTTGAGAAATCAATGTATGTAAAAAAAATTGGGTAGTATATCAATGCAGGACAAAAAGATAGTTTACTATTACTGTCAGGGATCAGGCAATTACAGATGTTCAGTGCCCTTATCAAAACGTAAAAGACAAATGAAGATTCAGGATTCACAAAAAATTAATTCATATTGTTCAGCTAAGATTAAAGCTATTTTCAACCAAAACAGGAGTGTTGAAGTTGAGTTTTGTTTAACCCATCTTGGCCATGATTGTGAACTATTCCATTTGTATCTAATTTCAGAAGAACGAAAAAAATATTGCCTCTAAGATATCTCAAAAAATTTCTTTCAAAACTATTATTGATGAGATAAAAAATAGGGGTCAGATGAAGTGAAGAGAAAACATCTTACTAGACAAGATTTAAGAAACATAGTTCAACACTTTTCTTTAGACCAAGAACTTGTTTGTTGAAATGAAGATGTAACCAGAATTGATACTTGGATTAAAGAACAATGGTAAAATGAGAAAAATTCTGTTTTACTCTACAAACCTAGTGGTTTTAATTTAGTTGAATTGGCCAATTTTAGCAAAGATTCATGAGTGAATTTCAGGCTGAAATGTTAAAAAAAATATGGTGGTGATAGTTTATGTATTGAATCAACTCATGAAATTCATTTGTAAAACTTTGAGATGATTACTTTATTAGTGCTTGATGATATGGGCCAAAAATTCCCTTGTGCTTTTCTCTACTAGAAATTATCACCAATCCATAGAATTTTTTCTGAAAGCCTTCATATCCAAAGTAGATCAGATATTAATAACCGACATTACGGACGTATTTTACAATTCATGGATAAACACTATGGGTGATGTGGAGAAAAGGCTCTTCTGAACATGGGATAAAAATGTGCTTGGCAAAGAAGGCTTTACAGTGATGTCAAAAATTTAGAAAAAAGGAAAGAAACGTCCAGGAAGATTTTAATTTTGCAAAATAAAGTGGATGAAAGAAAATTTAAAACAGCTATGTCTTATTATAAGTGATATATGTGGTGACCCAGAAACAAAAGAATTAGGTTTTTATTTTAGGGAAAGGTTTGAGAAAAACTGCTTGTCCTGGGCTCACTGTTATCACAAAAATGTTGCTATAAACACTAACTTGCAATTAGAGCAATTTCATAGCATTTTCGGACACTTGTTTTTAAAAGGAAAAATGTAAAACTGTCTTGATCTAGCTGTTAATACTGTGGTTGATCAAAGTTCTTTTAACAGGCTTGTTAATATTCACAATAAAGGAAAGGTTATTTATAGTTGGAAGACTATTAGAGATAGACACAAAAAAATCCCTTCTGCTAAATCCTGAAAATCTGATTGATGTGAAAAATATTTGACTGGTGTTTTCATCTTCATCAGAATATGATGTATGCATTGTTTCAATAAACAAAATATCATGCAATTGTTCATTTAAATGTGAGCTTTGTAAGGCATATTTAGATAAATTTAATTGTACATGTTTTGATTCTTGTGCGAAATGGAATATGTGTAAGCATATTCTCTTAGTCTGTCAGAAACTGAATTTTCACAAATCCCAAATTCAAGATATTTTGTCTCACAACAAAGCAGAGCAAGAAATGAACATGAACCATGGAACTAGTTTGTTATCATCTTCAGTAAGTAACAGGAGAGCAAGTAGTGATGAATCAATCAATTTAGAGTCACTGAAATGGGATATCCAGATGAACGTTTCTCCTATTTTAAGTAAAATTAAGAATGTTGAACTAATTCAACTCTTCAAAAAATCTTTAAAATCTTTAGAACCCCAGATTGCAGCCCAGATGAGGATATCCAAATCAGTCCATCAACATCAAAAACCATCGCTGTTAGAAAAACAATTCAGCATCAGGGAAACATTAAATTGGAAAGGATGATACAATTTAGAAAATGTGCCTTAAAGCCAATTAATGAAGATGCTGATAAAAGAAAGAAAATGGTGCCTAAAGATGGAGTTGAAAATAAGTAGTGAAAAGTTTATAGATATTCATTCATGTCTAATTATTCTCTTTTTTCTGGATTATCTCTCTAGGAAGTCTGGTGAGTCAATTCTTTTAAAATTTTTTGAGGTTAATCACTTCCATCATTTGAATGAATTATTATTTATTTATTCATGACATTGTACAACGTTTCAGGACCACTGAAATAATGGAAACTTCCAAATGATGGAAGTGATTAACCACAAAATTTTTTAAAAGAATCTCTTTTTTCTTTTTTATTATTATTATTATTTTTTTAATCACCAGATTCTGCATTATTACAGTCCAAGGCAGTTAAGGAAACAGAATTCTTTATTATTATTATTATTATTTTTTTTTTTACCACCAGATTCTGCATTATTACAGTCCAAGGCAGTTAAGGAAACATAATTCAAGACCATTGAGGCACTGTATGTTAAAAAGTTATTATTTCCTTATAAAATTAAGAAACATAAGCTGATTTTTGTTCTGCCTTTGTAGGACCGTAAAGGTAACAAATCAAAGATGAGATTTCAGTGTGGGAGCAAGAGAAGTTGCTGTTTTCCAAGCCCTGAAGATACAAAATTAATAAGAATTTTTGAAAATTAATGTGAATGACAAGGAAGAAAATTATTTTTGTAGTTGCCCAAATGTAAAGAAAAGGAGGCTTGCAGATGGAGTTGAAGAAAAGAAAGGTAATTCAAATTCATTCATCTCTAATTATTCTGTTAGGTAATTATTTACTTTAGATCCTCCAGAAATGTGCCAAACCATTTTTACTTGACCAGAGTGTACCTCGACCTGAAGGTACCCTAAAAGTGGCGGGGGTGACCGATGCCCAAACTTTCGTTTTAAAATGAATTGCTCATTACTTCTACAGGGAATTTTCCCCTCTTTTTTTATTCTTATTAATTTATAGTGCAAGAAAACCTTATTATTATAGTCATATTAACTATTAAACAATTTTCTTATTAAAACATAGACTAGTTCATTTTGAATAACTGCCCAAAAGCATCGAAGACCCTAATACTACAGAAAGGGAGGAGGTGAGTACCCAAAAGGCAACAAAACGTAATACTAAAGAAGCAATAAAAAAGTTGTTAATTGAAAGCAATCTACAGTCTTATCAAGTCGACCCAATAAATTCAGGTGAATCTTTGAATTTATTTCCAAAGAGTAGATTAAGGGTTAAATATCAAACCCCAAAATTATATCTATGGGGAAGATAAGGACCTTAATAGATACAGAAATATATAATATCTAATATTTTTATTTCATAATACATATTGTAATATTGAATATTTAATACTAAAGATTGTCAGAATGTAGAGTTAAATAGTTCAAAAAAAGTACAAAGGACCATGAATAACGTCACTCTTAAACATCAAAAAAGATATGTAAATATTATGATTTAAAGATAAGATAAAGATGTATTAAATATCGATATTTATCAGTTAAAAGAAGTAAATGGGATGGGAATTGCAGCAGAAAATAACTTATTAAATATTATAATTATATTATATATTCTGCATTCCCGCAATACCCGCTCACAGCCTTCAGACTTACATATAACTGCTCATTGAACCGCAGCCTTTGGTAGATCTTTCCTCATCCCTATGGAATTCTATTCCCTCCTCCATTCATAGTTCTAATACCCTTCCAACCTTCAAAACCCATATCTTCGACCACCTTCTGTCCACCCGATTCTGGAAGAATAAAAATTGAGAGTTTCAAACAAGGTTTATATATTTTCTGTACTTAATGTTTCAGATTTTTGTAAATAAGTATATTAGCAGAAATTGGACCTTTCCATTTAATATTTTTAGTTTAATTATTTTTGATTTTTATCATTTTTTTTTTCTATTACTTATTATCAGAAGTGTTTGTCATCTTATGTTTTATGATATGACATATGGTTTTACTTTATATGTTTTATTCTTATTTTATATATTCTGTTAATTATTGTTGTTTATTTTTATCTTTTTAAATTCATTGTTTTATTATATTTTATGACGTTTTATAATTTCATTTTTATTTTGTATTTCACTCTATGGCTCTAAAGCCTAATTTTGATGCCTGTATATTATTCTAAAGGGTTCAATCCCAGAATAAATAAAGAATATTATTATTACATCAAAAATTAATGCTCAAAATGAAC
>NW_027106955.1:119761-124827 GCF_000696795.3 Halyomorpha halys
TAATAAATTATTAAATATTCTAACCTAAACTTTAACAAAAGGAGGAAAGAAGCAAGTGTGCAGGGACAAAATTTTTTTTTTATGAGGCAGTTAATATTGTAAACTAACCTAAGATAAGGATTTGTCAATAGTTGGGTACCTTCGGATTATCGACGTACTCTCTGGTCAAGTAATAGTGGTTTGTTGCCTTTTTGGAGGACCTAAAGTAAATAATTATCTTCTTTTTTTTTTTTTATCATCAGGTTAAAAAAAATATTCAGGATATTTTTCAGATTAAAATTTATATTTGGCATATTTTTCAGATTAAAAATCATATTCAACATTATTAAAACTCTAGACAGTTGAGGCACAGTATGTAAAAAAACAAATATTATTTGCTAATAAAATTAGCCAACAAGCAAATTTTTCTTATGCCTTTTTAGGACTAGGAAAGTCACAAATTAAAGACATGACTTCAATTTGGGCATAACAGAAGATGCAGTCTCCCAAGCATAGAAGATTCAAAATGAAAAAGAATTTTATTAATATTATGGTTACATCTATTTCTTATGTAACCTCCAATTCCTTCCAATTAAGGAAAATTGGTAATAAAATATTTTATAATTGGAACAAATAACATATAAGACATCAAATAAGTAAGGTAAATACATAAAAATGTTATTAATAATTGGCTTTTCCCATTTTATGTAGTAATTATTGTCAATATACAATATGTTAATAAAATTACGAATAATTAATATCCAACAGTACATATATTGGTTGAAAGATTGAACTACTTCTAATGTGATAATTTGTAGATGGACTGGATAATGCATAGTGTATCTGAAATGTCATTTAAAATATAGAAATAAACAACTGAGAAATACCATGGGTTTTTCCTTTAAAATGTTATGAGAAAATTCCAATTCTGGTAGACAATGATGAATTCATCACCAGTGACACTGAAAAAGCTGAAGTGTTTGCAAATTGAGAAAACGTTCTCTAATACAGAATGCGAACGAAGTCCGAATTTAGATAATGACGAAATTGATGAGTATTTAAAGTATCCCCCTCACAACAGTTCAGCTACCACCTAAATTAGTGACCCCAAAAGAAACCCAAGAATTGATTAAAAGGCTTAAAAAAAAGAAAAGTCTTGGACACGATTTGATCCCAGTCATAGCAATTAAAATGTTACCTAGGAAAGCTGTTGTTTTCATTACTTAAATTTTTAACAGTTGCCTGCGTATTGGATATTTTCCCGTCCATCCAGTCCATGTCTACCTCCATGGTTATACTCTATGTTTGCTGACGATACAGCAGTTTTATCTCAACATGATGACTTAATAATAGCCGGAAATACTTTGCAAAGTCACCTTAATGAACTAGAAAACAGTACTTCACTAAATGGATGATTAGTCTGAACATTGAAAAATGTATTTCAAAAGTGTTTACTCTCATACGCCCACCAGACCCACCGGAATTACTCTTCAAAGTTAAAAATATGAAATAGAATCCTGACAGTGAAATAGGAACATACCTCAGAATTTACCTTGACGGCCGCCTTACCTGGAATCAACATCACACTAACTCAAACCTACTCAAGGTTAGCAATGCTATATCTTATCCTAAATAGAAAATTCATGTTATCCATTAAAATCCAGAAAAAACTATTCTTATTTTTAAAACAATTCTCAGGCCAATGCTAATGTATGTCTGTGAAGTCTGGGGATCTGCACGAAAAGGAAAAAATTACAATCTTTTCAAAATAAAGTCTAAGTGGATGCTCCTTAGTTTGTAAAAAATAGCCAATTGCATAGGAAATTACAAATGGAATCAATAGAGGATTACTTCAAAAAAAGGTTCATGAAGTTCCACTCACAATTACTAACAATTAAAGGTGCAGTGACCTATAACTTGAGAAACCTAACCACAACCCGAAGACTGAAGCCCAGGCTGCTGCAGGATATCCTTTTATAAATTCTATATTTATCATAAGTTCTATTTAATTTATTTATTTTTATTTTTGTCTTCATCCTTTTTTCAAATTAACTTGTTTTTCTCCCATTAGAGGGCAATTGATTGTTTTGTTAGGTCTATGAATGTTGTTATTTTTGTTATTAACTTTACTTTTCTCTTTTATTAAGAATTATTATTTTTATCTCTTTATTTTATCTTTTTTTGTTTTATTTATAAGATTTTATATAGTTAGGGGTGTTTTTTCCATGAGACTATCCTCTCCCCAATCAATTGTTAAAAAAAAAAAATGTTACTCTTACATTAACCATGTAAGGTCCACCAGCCCTATTTAGTATCAAATAAAAATAAATATTATGTCCAATGGGCCTTAAGATTAAGTAGTGAATAAAATGAACACAAATTTGAGATGTCTGTTAGGCATCTTTTGTGACATATATGAAACAAAATGAAATATTGCTACCAGGTCAAAAGTTGGTGGGAACACATCTATAATAGCTCAATGTATTTATACAATCAATAGTCATAATGTATTAACATAAAAACCACACTGCACTGAGAGATTTTATCAATAAAGCAGTTTACAAACTCCATTAATTCCTACCTCTTACATATTTTCTCATCATTTGTTCCTTTCTCATTGATAGATTATTCCAAGTAAACCGCAATGGTTCCTATTCATCCCTCTATTCTCAGTCCGCTGGTGTTCCTCCTGGTAGTAGTATACTTGGTCCTATCCTATATACCATCTAAATAGCTGATATCCCAACCAATCCTAACACTATCCTCACCACATATGCCGATGACACATGTGTGTTTGCTGTTAATAATAACCCTTTAATTGTATCCCAAACTCTGCAATCCCATTTCACAGCCCTCGAAGAATGGTGTAATTGGAGGATTAAAATAAATTTCAACAAATTCCATCAAATCACATTTACCCTTCCTCATAAACCTAATGACTGCTACAGTTTCCTTTAATAATGTTGCTCTTACCCTGTTGAACAGATCTGCTACCTTGGATTACATCTGGACCAACAACTAACCTGGAATCCTCACAGAAGACTGAAAAGATAGGAAAAACTGATTTCGACTCTTATAGCACTTACTAGACAAACGGTCTAAACTTCCAAATCATTTCAAAAGACTGACCTACAGGACTAATAAGGCCAATCTGGACGTACGGAGTTGAGCTTTGGGGCACTAAACCTTCGAATTCCTCTCGTATCCAATCCTTACCATCCAAAATCGTTCGTGAAATCCTCAATGCTACTTACTTTGTCACTATAAAATCATCCATAAAGACCGTAATGTTCCATATGTAACAGATATAACTCGAAACAGATATCAATCCTTACAGCTCTGTTATGTCTCTGCCCCAAAACCGCCATTGTCCCAACTTACTTTATACTTAATTTTATTTTTTATTTTGTGGAGGTGGTTGTGGAGTGCCCCGACAGTACGTGCTCAAACAGGTTAGGTAGCTGGTTAGGAGGTGGATGGTCAGGACGAGTCTTCCGCGTGCTAAGCGTAAGTCCTCAAAGGATGGAAACTTCGCTCTACAAGATACTACTCTGCAATAGCGAAGGAGGAATGTAAGGCCTGACTGAGTACTAGCCACAGGTCCTCACAGGAAGGAAACTTCGTTATTCGGGTACTAGTCTGCAGGCATGAAGGGGAATGGAAGCCCTGACTGGGTACTAGCCGCAGGTCTTTACGATAGGAGAGAAGGTGTAGAAGGGGGAGATCTATAGGAGGCAGAGGGAAATAAAAGACACCATACATTACCCAAATATAGCACAAGAACGTACTAATCCACAATTAATGCTGTTACACACTGCCTCCTGAGAAGAGCTACGTGAGATGGAAATTTGAACTGAGGTCTTCCAATATCCTGATTGATCCTGGTCAACTCCCTGGGCTATTTGTAAGACATAAGCTTTTAGTGAATCAGAATATTGTATTCTATACTTTATCAATTCAAATTATGTATTTACGAATATTACAATATCTTATATAGTTGTTACATGTGTGAAATTTAAGTAAAAACAAGAAATAGTACAAACATTAATATAAGGTATCCGCTGGATGACAGTTCTAGTTCCCGTGTTAGCTGGTAGGTTGCGCCATGCTGGGCTATAGCAGTTTTGGTGGCTGTAGTAGTTACAGTATAGACCAGCAGATAGCGGTGTGGCTACAGATTGTATTTTATAAATTAAATTGATAGTAGTATTTCCGGAAAAATCAACGCACGATTATTTTGTTTTATAGAGGGCGAAATCCTCCCTTCCTCCTCCCGGGGCCTGTGTTCTCAGATGGCCTGATTAGAGTTAACTTTGTCGTAATTTTGTCATACTCTGACCATTTAGCCTAATCTATTAATATTTATTAGTAGTAATATAATGTTTTCATAATAAACCTTAATCCATATATTAAGATTATTGACAAAAAAAATAATAATAAATAAAACAAAAAATAATAATTGGGAGGGGATCCACTGTATCATATATATATTTTTTGTTTTGTTTTCAGTCGTTGAAACGTCTGATGAAAAACGATGGAGGAGGATTTTTAATTTTAAATGCTATCAGTTCTTTGATGATGACTATCAAAGCGGTGGTCATCAAAGCCTGGTGATACGTGTAATTACCGTAGCACAGGATATGTTTAATGTTTTATGGGACGACAGTACACCTTTCATTTAGTGGGCAGTGCTTTATCAATTATGGGCAAGCTCAAGTGAGACAGCAATTAATATCAAGTCAGCCAGCCATTACGGGCACTTCTGTTCAGCAACTATAAACAATGTCTCCGACTGATTTTTCTTTTTTCATAAGCGTCACATATCCACCGACTGCCGTGATTTTCATACTCCCAAAAACATGTAAATGGACTCTTAATGCGTCAGAAACCCAAAAAGTTTTTTTTTATTTTATTTATTTGTTGATATTTACAACTGTATAAAAAAATACAACCAGTAAATTTGATAATAATGACATAATGATATACAGGATGTAGAGAAACTACCCAGTAGTAGAACTCTAAAAACAGTTTACAATATAAGGTCACGAGGCCATCTTCTTTTCAGGCGCCTTGGAGGATTGCCAGGA
>NW_027106955.1:125307-125778 GCF_000696795.3 Halyomorpha halys
TTGTAATGAGTTGGAAGTTTAGACCGTTTGTCTAGTAAGTGCTGTAATAGTCGGAATCTGCATGCAGTCCCAAAAAGTTAAGTCAAATTAGTACAGGAATGCCCAATCTTAAAATTGGAAGAATTATTTTTTGCCTCCGAAAACATATAAAGGGGTCGTACTTAATAAAATTAATTAGAAATAAAAAAAAAATGATTTAAATCGAAACGCGAGGGTACAATCTTAAAATTGTTGGTATTTTAAATAACTGCACCTTTCCTCACTCTTCGTTCATTCACCCACTCATTAAACACCAGATCCCCTCCGAATGATTTATATATGCCCTCCTATAGAACCTCCTTCTTTAGCAAATCCTTCCTCATACGTGCAACCTTCCTTGGTGGGAACACATCTATAATAGCTCAATGTATTTATACAATCAATAGTCATAATGTATTAACATAAAAACCACACTGCACTGAGAGATTTTAT
>NW_027106955.1:126428-139535 GCF_000696795.3 Halyomorpha halys
TCATTAAACACCAGATCCCCTCCGAATGATTTATATATGCCCTCCTATAGAACCTCCTTCTTTAGCAAATCCTTCCTCATACGTGCAACCTTCCTCTGGAATTCTCTTCCCATCTCCATTCGCCAGTCCTCAATTATTCTCTCCTTTAAACAGCACCTATTCCTTCATTTATTGAATAACCAAACCTCCACATCTTTGTAATCAAATAAATAGGCAGGTATTGATTAATATTATAAACAGTAGTAAAGCCAATATACCAATGTAATTTCATTCTACTATCTGAAAATTTGTAAACGCTCGGCAGATAAAAATCTCACTATATGAACCATGTATTTATTCTTAGGGGACATATGTCCCAGAATAAAGTTATTTTTTCATTTCATCTTAGAAACATATTAGGGGAATATAATATTTTTGAAACCTGAAAAGTTAAAATAAATCAATACAACTGCACGTGGTCTTTAAATCGAAAATATTTTCAATTTCTGCACTTTAAAAACACTTGAAAGGACCTTAACATGTTAGAAATCAGTAAAATTAAAACAAATCAATACAGGAGATTACATTCATCAATGATAGCATTTTCATTTCCTAGGCCTATCAGAAAACATAAAGGGATCACTGTTTTATGAATCAATTAGTGAGTATGCGATTTTAAAATCGATAGCATTCATTAATTTCTGCACATCCGAAAACAAATAAGCCGAAGCTAATATGCTAGAAACTGAAAAAAAAAAAAAAACTAAATCGATACACGATGAGAGATCGTTAGGACTAGAGATGTGATGGTGTAGCTTACTGAAGTAAGAAGAGATAAAAAAGTCAAGTAGTTCCTATTGGCCAATATGTCGGCTCTTATGCAAGTATGCTGTCATAGTAAGGATTTAAACATGTACTTATAAGAGTGTTTCTTTTATAATTCTGATTTCTATTACTAAAGCCAGGATGTTTGGCATCGAAGTTTCCACAACATAAACATTTAGGTCCTAAAGTTTAAAATATATTAGTAAATGCTTCCTGAGAATGCTTTAGAGGACAACATTCAGTGGCAATAGAAATGTTTCTGTGGCCAATTCGTTCGCGATCGAATTGTTGATGTGATTGTGTTAGATCTGCCTCCAGTTGGTAATGTTAGGTACTCTTGATCAGAAAGCTTCGACGCGTGCTCACTTAGCAATGTAGGTGAGGTTGTTGATTAGGAGGTGAATAGAAAGGATAAGACTTACGGAGGACAGACGTAAATTCTGGAAAGATGATAACCTCGTCCTACAGGGCACTCACTATTCCTTTAGGTACGAAAAAGGAAGGAGTGATATGAAAACGGACACATTTTTAGACAAATGACTATCGAGCGAAACCAGCTTTGTGAGAAATCGATTCTGGTTTGTTCGGTATAGCTATTATTATTTTTTTTTTTTTTTTTGTCTTTTTTAGAAATTGCTAACTTTTATTTATTGATAATGTTACAATCTGCCACAAATTGAAGAAATGAATAATAGTGATAATTGTTCTCTTTCATAAAAAAAAGTAATAAATAAAATGAAATAAGTAAATAAATATTTTGAAAAAAAAATTTAATTATTTATTTAATGTAATTTACAACTGTACAAAATAATACAATAGGTAAATATGTAGTATGTTTCATATACACTTGAAAATCTTGGGAAGGAACCACCCATTGGTGGTACTTCAAACGTTAATTTAAATTAGAAGGTCCCGTGGCCATCTTCTTTTCAGAAGCCTCGGAGGATTATCAGGGATTGTTAAGGATGAAAGATTAAGAATTAATGGGTTAGGATGGTTAAGGAGTTTGGAATGAAAAGACGCATATCTGTTTTGGATCAAATCTGCAACGAATGGGATGTTAAGGTCTTTGTGAATGAGTTTATGTGTGACGTAATAAAGAGCATCAAGGATTTTACGTAGGATTTTCGATTGTAACGATTGGATGCGGGAAGAATTTGATGGTTTGGTGGAGCCCCAGAGCTCAATTCCATATGTCCAAATTGGTCTGATTATTGTAGTGTATACTAATTTTTTGTAGTGAATGGGAAGTTTGGAACGTTTGTCAAGTAAGTGTTGTAGCAATCGGAATCTACGAGCAGTTTCTTGTCGTTTCAGTCTTGTGTGTGGATTCCAACTAAGTCTCTTGTCAAGATGGAGTCCTAAGTATCGAATCTGTTCAACAGAAATTTAAATATAAAAATAAATAAAGTCTATATATGTATGTAAGAAGAAAAATAAATAAATGAAATGAATATAGTCAAACTAAATAAAATAAATTATATACAATGTTTACAATCTCAACCTAAGGATCCCCGAAGCCCACTCTCCCGCGCATGAGGGGACCCTTCGTGATCTCAGCGCAGCCCTCCCACCGCGTCACTGGTATAGATAAATTGGCCAACTATACGAAAGCAGCTTCCCTCAATGCATTTTTATATTTATAAAGATTTTCTTATCTTTCATTTTTTTTTATTTGTACCTTTAAATGTACTTTGCAACCAGCAAATGAGATGTACTATCGAGGCATGGTATGATGAGTTGGCATGAGGGAGATATCACCCAGTGGTGCACCCTTTTGTTGTTGAGTATGCGTGACCTCCTATAGTAATAAAATAATTATTTGATTACTCTAGGAGGTCCTGCACGTCGGGTGTCATGTTTTGCCATTTGTTGTTTAAATTTATTGAAATGTCAATGTAGCGTGTTATGAAACCATTTGTAAGTCATTTTAATGTGGTCCGTTACAATCGGAATGCGAAGGTCGGTGTGAATGGTCTCGTTTGAAACGTAGAGTGGTGAGTTTGTTATCAGTCTTAAAATTTTGATTGAAAAGTTCTATTGAAAAACTCTGTCTTTTTAGCAGGTCAATAAATTTGGCAGGCGTAGCCCTTCTGGGTTTTAGTAAGTAATTGTATACGTCAAGTTTCTGTCTGAGCGATAATTTAGAGCGTCTATGTTGTATAGAATGTAATTGTCTCAGTCGGAAATTCAGCGTTTTACGTTTTTGTTTTGACATGTGGGGCCCCTGTCAATCTTCTGTCATAGATAAGTCCTAAATAAGTTACAGTGTTTGTTTGTGGTATAGGGTGATTGTTAATGTAAACTGAAGGATATGTTTTGTGTCGTAGAGTAAATGTGACATGTTGTGACTTTAATTAATCTTAATTTTCCATCGTGTGCACCATGTCTGTATACTGTTTAGACTAAGTTGTAGTTAGTGTGGCCTGTAAAAGGTTTGTGTTTCTCGATATGATACGTCGCAGTTAGTATGTTGTTTGTGAATATTAATTTATTTATATTGTGAATATGATTTTATTTAGGATATAAAGATTTTGGAAAAATAATTTTTTTTTAAGGCTATTCACGTCGAAGGTGATGTTAGTTATCTACAGGCGACCAACCTACTCTAACCATGGTTGGGGGTCAAGTTTTTCATTTTGTGGTACCGCCACTTAATGAAAAAAGTCAACGCCCCGAGGCCGGATTTGAATCGGCACCGCCCGCAGACCTCAGAACGACTGACTTACGCCTAAACCCCTGAGCTACGGTGCGGCCCGAAAAAGAATTTTTAAAAACTTAAGAGGAATACAAAATACAATGATTTTTTATAAATTATTCCACTAAATAAATACTGTATTCTTCCGCGAACTTTCATACAACCAAATAAAGCTTAAAAATTACTTTGGACAAAAAAGACGGGGATAGCTCTTTTAATCTGTCAACGACTGTATTCAAATTTTTTTTAAAACATTGATTAATCCTTTTGGGAAATATCTGTAGTTGTCTACTCTTCAAAATGTTAACTTTGTTTTGTTAAGAATGGTAATTTGTTTTGGTAACATGATAATCCAGTATTGGTCTTCCTTCTAGATGTGGTTAGGAAAAAAAAAACGTGAAAACGTAAAGCGCTATGTTTTCAACTGCACAAAATATATTTATCGTTATCCATGACATCCCTTAAAGTTTGTGCCACTAAATCAAAATAGTTATATCATATTAATAAATAATCAACGTATCATTCGATTTTCTAAGTGAGGTCTCTCGTCCACTGGGGGCGAAAAGGTGGTTAATTTATTATTTTTCTATTTCTGTTTTATACGTGATCTAGTATGTATTTAATTCTACAAACGAGTTGTAATTTTTATATTTAGAAAATTAATATGGTCCGATCAGATGACATCTATCGGTCGGTGCTAAAATAACACATTAAAATGAGAATAAAAAAAAAAAAATATCTTTTAAAATATATGCAAACAGAAGGATAAAGAAAATGAACATAATCAAACTATGTGGATGAAAAAATAAAATAATAATAAAAATAGAATAATCTCTAGTCACATTTACACTCTTATATAAAATATTTACACAATCGACCTGAGGATCTCTGAGCCCACTCTATCCCCCACGTGTGAGGGGTAGAGCAGAGCTCATAAAATCCCAGCGCATCCATCTCGCCGCATCACTGGTAATAAGCCAATGGAGGCTGAGCAAGTGCGCTAAAACCGCAAACACTCAACTTGAGTGGAGAATCCGACTATTGCCAGAACTTCAATTGTCCATTTTTATTTTACAATTAGTCTCTTGGCCACTGCCGTTTCAACCTTTTAGGTGGGCTGTAGGGATGGGTGGAACTAGATAAGGATTGAACCAAAGGATTAGGATGGTTAGAAAGGTTTGTATGGAATTTTGAGAATTTGGTTGGTATGAGGTCAAGGACAAAAGGGATATGAAGGCCATGGTGTAGTGTTCCGTTGGAAACGTAGTAGGGTGCATTAACTATGGTTCTAAGGATTTTGAATTGAAAGGATTGGATACGTTTGATGTTCGACGGTTTAGTTGTTCCCCAAAGTTCAGGTCCGTAGGTCCAGATAGGTCGGAGTATAGTCTTATAAATTAGAAGTTTGTTTTCTAGTGAGAGATGAGAGGTCTTGCTCTCCAGTCGGTAAAGTTGGCTGAATCGTCTGTTGAGTTCTTGTCTTTAAGTCTAGTACGTTGGGTTCAGATGAGTCTTTTGTCTAAAATGAATCCAAGATATCGCACTGTGTTGGATCTGGGTAGAGGAATATTATTAAGAGTAACAGGTGGACAGAAGCTGCGGTGGAGAGTGAAAGTCACTTCGGTGCATTTCGATTCATTGACTTTTATCTGTCATTTGTTGCACCATTGCTCAATCCGGGTGAGGTAATAATGATACTAAAAATAATTTAAATAACTTATGAAGTAAGTAAATAGTAATGATGCAAATTTACAATTATAAGTATGGAGTGAACTTGATTAAAAATAAAAGTACGATGTAAATATAAAGAAGAATAAAATATATAATAATAAAAGGATAGTTAAAACTAATGAACTCATGAAGGATCGAATAAAACAAAATGATACAAGAATATGATAAAAATATGGATCTAGTTATATATATATTTTTTTAATTTATTTATTTATTGCTATTTACAACTGTATAATAATACATTTTGTAAATTTGATCTCAGTTAAATTGGAGTGTTACAGGCGTGTAGAGAAACTACCCATTGGCAGCACTCTAATGACGTTTTACATTAGCAGGTCTCGTGGCAATCTTCTTTTCAGGTGCTTTGGAGGAATGGAAGAGGAAACAAGGTTAGAAACTAGTAGGTTTGGGTGGTTAGGGAGTAGGTAATGGAAGGGATGATATCTCGTTCGGGCTAGATCGGTTATATATGGAACATTAAGGTCTTTGTCTTTATGTATGATTTTATTTGTGACATAGTAAGGAGCATTTAGGATTTTATGAAGGATTTTGGATTGAATACAAGAGGAATTCGAAGGTTTAGTGGAGCCCCAAAGCTCGACTCCATATGTCCAGATTGGCCTTATTACCAAGTAGATCAGTCTTTCGTAATTAATTAAGAATTTAGACCGTTTGTCCAGTAAGTGCTGTAATAGTCGAAATCGACTTGTCGAGATGTAGACCAGGGTAGCGGATATGTTCGACAGGGGTAAGATCAACATTATTAAAGGAGACTGAAGGCAGTTGGTAGGAATACGAGAAAGGATTAAGGTGATTTGATGGGATTTATTTTAATCCTCCAATTATGACACCACTCTTCGAGGGCTGTTATATGGGAGTTATATCTAAATAAATAATATCTATAACTAGAAACACACACATATATACCTAATGTTATAATAAATAACATGGAATTTAGAAAAACTGCAGGGAGATATGGTCATTTGGTGTGGCAAAATCAGTTATTTGGAATCATTGAAGTAAGAAAGTAAGAACCTAGTCCGAATTCAAATTCGAATTTAATGTAGCAGATGTAATTAAGTGTGAGACCACATAACTCCTTCATGGATATCAATACTAGTAATATAATAATACTATAGTATTGAATAGTAGTATAATATAATCAGTAGTAATAATCAGTATCAGAAAACTAAGCAGTTAACCAATTTTGGCCATTTATCAACCAAAATACACTTTATTTTATTGAACTGTTAGCGTTCAAAATTGCGATTTGTGTTCTTAGAAGTTGTGGTATATTTTAATAAATTGAGAAACAATTGTTTTCAATAGTTACCTTGATTTCACCATCTTGATATCCCAGGTGCCCACATTATACTTTACCAAGACTATATCTTATGAGATAAATGTTGGATTATCGTCGATTTTGACTATTACAGAACTTACTTGACAAACGGTCTAAACCTCCAATTAATTATAAAATATTGATCTCCATGACAATTATAAGGACTTGCGGACATACGGAGTTGAGCTTTGGTAAATGAACCTTCGAAGTCCTCTCGTATCGAATCCTTACCATCCATAATCATTTGTGAAATCCTCAATGCTTCTTACTTTGTCACTAATAAAATCATACCTAAAGACCTGAATGTACCATATGTAACAGATCTAGTGCGAACCAGATATCAATCCTTCCCTTATAAACTCCCTAACCATCTCATTATTAAATCCCCAACTCTTTGCTTCTTCTTCTACTCCTGACAATCCTCCGAGGCGCCTTAAAATAAGATGGCCACGAGACCTTCTAGTGTAGAAATATGATCAGAGTGCTAAATCGGTGGTTTCTCCACATAAATAAAAAAAAATACTGTAAGACTGATTGATCTACATAAGACTGTAATAAGGCCAACCTGGACATATGGAGTTGAGCTTTGGGACTCCACTAAACCTTCGAATTCCTCTCGTATTCAATCCTTACAATCCAAAATCCTTCGTAAAATCCTCAATTCTCCTTACTTTGTCACAAATAAAATCATACATAAAGACCTCAATGTTCCCTATGTAACCGATCTAGCCTGAACCAGATATCACTCCTTCCATTATAAACTCCCTAACCACTCAAACCTCCTAGTTTCTAACCTTGCATTCTCTTCCATTCCTGACAATCCTCCGAGGCGCCTGAAAAGAAGTTGGCCACGAGACCAGCTAATGTAAAATGTCATTAGAGTGCTACCAATGGGTAGTTTCTCTACACGCCTGTAACACTCCAATTTAACTTAGATCAGATTTACAAAATGTATTATAATGTACAGTTGTAAATAGCAATAAATAAATATTTAAAAAAAAAAAATGTTTTAAATATTCCGCTTATGGTTATGATATGTTAGACTTGACTTAAAGGAAAACACGGAACAAGTGAATTAAAAGACAAAGAGGGAATCCCTGAAACGATCAATGAAAGCATGAAGTGCCGGTTAAGCCCTAGCAGTTATCAGATTATTGGCACTAATTTAATCATAACCGTCATTAGTGAAGGCGATCAGATCAATTATATATGTAATTACCGAGGCACAGGATATGTTTAATATTTTATGGGACGACAGAACACCTCTCATTTAGGCAGTTCCCTATCAATTATGGGACAGCTCAGGTGAGACTGCAATTAACTTCCAGTCAGGTAGGGACTATGGACCCCCCACGCTTCACGGACTACTATAGGTAAATTGATTAGTGATCTGAAAGATCGTAAAATATATTAAAAAATAGACAATTATGCAGTAAATGTAATTTAATTGTAGCTATGAAAGATAGTACGTTTTTATATGAACATAGTTCCTTAGTTTAAAATTCGTAAACGCAGAATAAATCAGTAAAACTTTCAAACAAGTTTATTTTAGTTTTAACTTTTTTGAACAAATATATGTCTTCTGTTTTTTCTTATAGTATCACTAGTACTACACTGGTTAGGTTATATGAGCCGTTCAGTGCACACATCGATTAACTCCAAAAAACAAAAAGTTGAGAAAAGCGATGAAGTACTGTATATTGTTTTCTAAAATTCCTATTATAATATAAATTCAAATACATAATGTAGAATACATAAATACAGATATAGCTTTCATATAACAGTATATAAAATTAATAAGAAAGAATAGCCAAAAAATAATCGTCAATAACGTTACAGTTTTTGTATGCATCTGCACATTATATCGACAAATGTTTTGCAGGTATTATTTTTCCTCATCTATTCCTGTATGCCAAACCTTTTGTTCTGTTAAGCTTTTGTAAATTTCGTGTCCATTTATCAGGATTACGACTTCTTTTCCTCTCCATCAATGTGTTTGTTGGGAAATTTGTACTGTTGTAATTAGAAGAATCCGAGGAAAACGATAAACGTCTTCTTGGACCAGACTTTCTGTTGATAAATCGTATTGAAGAACCATCACTGTTTTCCTCATCCACAATGTTATTAGTCTCACTCATCTTGATTATAACGGTATAATATTTATTTCTTTTGAAACAATCTGGGAATAATGTTGAAAAGACCAAGAAAATATTTAGTCCATGTAATATTGGTGAAGTATATAGTAACATTCATCACTCTTATACTAACTTCCGTTTGCATTGCGCTTTTTTTTTATCTGTTTGCCGATGCGATTTTGTTAACAATATCGTTGAGAGGAGGAAAGCACCTTCGGCTGTTTTTAAAAAAATAGCGTTGATGCACGGACAGAACAAATAATTCAATAATTAATAATTGCGTTGTTGAAACAATTTACATTAGAGTATGGAGTTAATCACAATGGCTTCTGAAATAAATTACTTATTATTCAATGGCCAAAAAAATTTTGCCGTTTAATGGTCTTAATCTATATTATTCAAGAAAGTTATTTTAAATATAAAAAGTTATGACTATACCAAGTGCTTTGACACTTAAATTTAAGATTTTTCAAAAAGTGGAGTTAATCGATGTGTGCACTGAACGGCTCATATGTGAGGGATATGTGCATTATATTTTATTCAAATTTAAAGTTTAGGGAACAGTTGCATTTAATCTTGAGCTTTGTAAATGTTTAGTTTTATTATAAGGATTAGTGAAGACATGTGCAATATTAATACTGTAAAATATTTACATTATACTCTTATTCACCTTAATAAATTTTCATCTTTTATGTATGTATGATGGTATGATCATACGGTTTTTTAATTTCAGGCGCTTTTTAAATATAGCTCGATTTAAATATCTTAAAGTTTCCTCTTCTCGTTGTAAGCTAATATTTCAAAAGTGATATATCAAAAAAGAATTGTCTTTTTTTTTTGTTCCTTATAATGCCAAAAGGCAATCGAAGGTATCATTAACACCCAGATATACATATAGCATACCTCCTATATGTTTGTACCAAATATTGAATAACATCATTACAGGAGGGTATGAAAAAAAAATTTTTTTATTGTGTTATGATCTGCTCTTGTGCGATTGTGACATGTACATCGACCAACCTACTCGCTATAATTGTGTATTTGAAAAGTCAGTTAACTAAGGCTACCATGAAGGGCGGGAGTGGAGGTATAGACATCGACACACATGTCACAATCGCACAAGAGGAGACCATAACATACAAAAAATGCAATCCTACGCAATGCAGGGGACCAAAAAAGTTGGATTTCTGTCGAAAACTCAAATTCGAATTTTTTCATAATCGAAATATTTTTTCTAACTATATATTCTTTATACATGGGTAAGTAAAAGTAATAAGTAAATAATTTGGTAACTCTAGTGCTTTTTGCTTGAATAGTTATTTTGAAATATTTCATTTTTATGATTATATATTACTGACACTAAATACAGTATAATTTAATTTATGGGGTAATCTAATCATTTTTGAAAAAATCACTGATATGTTGAAAATTATAAAGAAATTCAGGAAATGTAACCACGTTGATATGTATGATGTAACCTATTATTCATAACAAATTTCTGCATTACAGATATTACAAAATGAACAATTCATATTTTTGAGATTTGTTAACTGGAAATATGATCTCAATTTCGAAACTGATAATTAGGTTTTTGTTGAAGCAATTGAAGTTGGAATCTCTTGAAAGTCTGGCATTCCAGAAGAAATTGTTAAATTATAACTTCTCGGAACTTTTAAATACCATTAATTTTAGTATCTCTATTCATAATATGAGATATTCAAAGTTCTTTAATATCCTTTTAACTCAAAATAATTATACATATTATTCTCTAATTAATATAATTAAAAGGAAAGCAAACACTGGTGTAACCATATAAGTATATTTGTAATTACTGTGTAATTAATTTTTCTTTAATATAAATATTGGGTCATTTTATATGAAAATTTATTTAGTAAAACCACTTTATGAAATCTAAATATTTACTCTCATTTTTACCTACGCTTTATCAACTTATTAATGCAGGAACTGAAAAATTGAGGGTTTTTACCTGTGAATCATTTAAAAAAATTTTAGATTTTAGAAAGTTGTCTAAATTTCTAAACAGACGTAACAAAACTCGTTTAGTTTCTTGACTGTCTGTCGGGTCATTTCATATGAAAATTTATTTAGTAAATAAATTTAATGAGATCAAAACATTTTTACTTAAAATATTTACTCTCATTTTTACCTACGCTTTATCAACTTATCAATGGAAGAAGTGAAAAATTGAGGGTTTTTGTGAATAATTGAAGTCAGAAAATGCGTTTTTGACCCGTGAATCATTTTTTAAACAAATTAAATTTAAGAAAGCTACATTTCTAAACAGACTTCGTAACAAAGCTCGTTTAGTTCCTTCACTGTCTATCGTGTATTTTGCTGGATCTTGAAGTAAGTGAAGATTATTTTTCATCTATGGATTCTAATTTAAAAATATTTCAAAAATACCATCGTAAAAAGTTAACCACTCCCTGAGAGTCCGTAGCCCCAATTAGATTTTTTTAATATGGTCTCCATATTTTTTTAGGTTTATTACCAATAACTTCTTAAGTAGTAAAAGTAGCTGAAATATTATTATAAACTCAACAATGAGGCCTCTAATAAAGTTCTTTATGTTAAATTATTACCGAGATACAATTATTCATAAACCAATTGTTTAAAAGATAATATATTTTCCAAAAACCGCAGTTTTTATAGGAATCTACAGAAACTTAACAACGAAACTTTTATTGCGTAAACTTTCTACTACTGAATATAAGAAACTCAATAAAAAAAAAAATTCTGTTCGTTGTAAATGGGTTTCTTGGCATAATAAAAAATTCGGTAACTTTACATTTCCTTTTAAAATTGAAGATATCATATACCTCTATCCACATCTTGGTATATACCAGTATTTGAGCAATTTTATTCTTTAAATTTCACCAAGTTGCATATCAAAGCTGATTTCAATATGTTGGTAGTTATTTTCTATAAATCCAGAAATATGTGGCGACAATTTTGAAAAATTTGGCTTATTAGGCCTAAACACCCTCTGGAATTGGTAAACATTTTACTATCGTCTAATAAAATCCATTGGATGAAATTGGTTTGCAATTACTTCTTGATTAACTTACAATTTTACTAGACCATTTGATTCTGGCTATAATTCGAATCTTGAAGTTTATGACCTTGTTGAGGTATCTAAAACAGACTAATCATTAAACCTTGGACATAAACAACAAAATAAAATAACGCACATGTTATGCTTTTGACAAACCTACCTTATTCCAACGAACATTTCTCTTTTTAGTTTATAATTAAGTTTTAATTAATTTATTATGTAATGATTATTAAGGAAGAATCATGTAGTAATTGAAAAAAATATATAAAAGGTCCATTTTAGTCTCAATAAATAAAAAATTATTCCCATATATAATTTTCAATAAATCATTCAAATTTAAATCAGGATTTCTAAAATGTTTCATTGCTTTTTAGAATACAATGTCTGCTAATTAGAAATACCAATAAAACACTTAATTATTTATTTAAAATACTCATTTTTTTCGGAAAAGAAGCTATTGAGGTCTTTAGAATCCGTTTTAAAATTTACAACATTATTTAAATTTTCTGAAATATATAGTGCCCCCAGGTATTTTAATTTTTGTTCTGTCCTTTCTTTATGTAAAATATGTAGATTCTCAAAATCAAAATTATGTTTAAATTCAAGGCAATATTTTGCTAGGGCAGGGTTTGCTCCTTTTTGTCTTTTATTTTTATTTCTATATTCAGAGCAAGAATTTTTTAATTAATTTTTTTAAATTTTATAAATTAAATTTGAACTAAGGATTGTTTGTTTTTCAACTTTGAGAGAAGTGGAATTCGTTCGAGTTTATTTGAGGTTTTAAATAGAATCTTGAATTATAATTTCT
Source organism: Halyomorpha halys (assembly GCF_000696795.3). Classification (NCBI taxonomy): domain Eukaryota; kingdom Metazoa; phylum Arthropoda; class Insecta; order Hemiptera; family Pentatomidae; genus Halyomorpha; species Halyomorpha halys. Next base: position 139,023 of record NW_027106955.1, read on the forward strand.
TCCTCACATTAATTTAAAGTTACTTTTGCAGGCTATTTTTTTGTCCAGGTAATTTCCTTTTTTATAAGTTAAAAGCCTATTTTTTAAAATTTAAAATCAATAATATTTAATTTTTCTTATATAAGATTATCCACAACAAATACACTACCATATAACAAACCATTTATAACAGTGCACCGCACCATTTATTTTTGTTTTTGCTCGTAGAGGATACCGCGCATTGTGGCGAGTTTGGAATCTAGCAGTGCAAAAGTTTAAACGCCATGTTACTTATAATAAAATATTTTCTTCTCATTCAGACCAGGATATTAATTGGTTATTTGTAACAAATATCATTTAATGATTTCTAAACCATTTTCAGTTTTAAAACATTACATCAATAATTTAAAAAAGAACTCGAATGACATAATTCAGATCAAGATTATCATTTCTTTCTTCCATTTTAATAATATTCATTTGTGGATTGTAAGAAAATGCGAAATACACACACATATATATATATATATATATATA
>NW_027106955.1:139640-158356 GCF_000696795.3 Halyomorpha halys
TGCTATAGGTTATATGTTTATTATTTTTTATAGTGTTGACTATAATTCTGTTATATGTTTATTAGAGAAAAGAAAAGTCATGTTCGGGAAAGAGAATAAATCTAAATATTAAAATTAATGGAACATATATAAAGAATAATAAAAAAAAATTAAAAAAAAAAAAAACGTAAATGGTTTGTTATATAGTAGTGTATTTATTGTGGATAATCTTATATAAGAAAAATTAAATATTGATGATTTTAAATTTAAAGAAATAGGAGGATGGCTAAAATGGCCGAAACGTTGGACTGGTGAAAAATAAAAAGTGTTGAGACAAAAAAGGATACAAATTTTTGATTTATTTAATAAATAATTACCTTTTCTCAAGAAATTGAAATAATATAATTAAAATAGAATCTTGATTTCATCTATATCAGTGGTTCCCAACTATTTTGTTCTACCACCTCCTTTCCAGGAAAAATATTACATAGCGCTTCCAGGAAATTAATTTTTTTAAAATTTTTCATAGCAATTAATAGGAAATATGTATGTATTAATGTGTCTACCTTTTTCTTAAGAGATAGCAAAGAAAGGTGTAAATTAGAAACATTGAACTTAGAAATTATAAAATTGGAAACTATTCATTGAACTCAGAATAGAATTTAATAAAATAAAAAAGTTAAACGTTCGAAATAATCTTAATGAGAAGGATAGACCTGGTGTGCTGGTACCAATTTAGTAATCCTTGGTTCTATTAGAGTCAGGAGTAATATTGTTGACCGTGATAACTTAGTTGAAGTACGTAGTCATTATTAGTAGTAGTTATTCCTCGCCCCCCCCCCCCCAAATGTGCCACCTTGAATCGCTGCAGCGTCCACTTTGAGAATTACTGATCTATATTATACTCATTAAAAGTATTCTTAAGGACTTCAGAGAAATATTTTATATCTAAATAAGAGGTTTGTATATGGGAAATAATGGTTAATTAGACAATTGGTTATTTGAGGTTCTAGGATTTTTCAACTTATTTAAAACTTCGTACCACGTAGAGGTTATCAATGCATTAGGATGTAGATTTATGAATAAAATTTTAAACATTTGACATCCTTCAATCTGTTAATTTTACCGCTTTTCTCATCAGGTTACTTATAACAACCGTAGTAATATAATCTACATGGTAATGATGGATTCTTTGTTAACAATATACTTTTGAATTATTGGACAGATTTGCGTGCTGTTTTTTTCATGATGTCCCCTATCACCATGGTTTCAAGCAACTAAAATCCCCGATTTCTCAGGTAGAAGAGATGTTATGAACAAAATTAAGCGTTTTTGGTATGTAGGTCAGAAAGTATAATTTTTTTCATATATATATAAGAAGAAGTTCAGAGTTGCGGTCAAAAAGGAATTAATAGCTTATAACTATTTAATGTCCGACGTTTCGGCCCACTTTGCAGGGCTTTATCAGGGCTAAAAAATAGGGACATATAAAATATTTTAGGGATATTGGCTTAACTGCTGTTTATAATGTTAATTAATATATGCACATTTATTTTATTACAATGATGCGGAGGTTTGGTTATGCAATAAGTGGAGGAATAGGTGTTGTTTAAAGGAAAGAATGGGTGAGGACTGGCGAATGGAGATGGGAAGAGAATTCCAGGAAGTTGGACGTATGACGAATAGTACAAGAGCCGGGAAGAAAAGAAGGCAGTTATCTCACCCCAATTTTTGATTACTTTAATGAAAACTATGCATAATTACTAGTCAAAATTGATGAGTCTGCCAAGTATAGGTAGGGGGAATAAAAAATGGCAGCTGTTTCAAAACATTAATTTTTCATTCGGAGCTCTATATCTTAAAAACTACCAACAACACTAGAAAATCTAAGAGAACATTAGAAACTCTGAAAGATTAGTAGCTAGTTAATTTATTTTGAGAAATCTATATCTCAAGAACTATATGACGAACAGATGTCTATTAGCACTCAAGTTAAAGCTAGTTTAATGGACTATAAAGAAGTTTATGACCTTTACCTTCGTAGGAATAGTAGTTGTCATGATATTTGCTAAAATAAATTGATTTATAGTTGTTCCGACAATAAGTTTGATTTATGGAAAACTTCGTTTCAGAAACCATTGGATGTTCAGATGTCTGCCAGCGCTCAAATTAAAGCTAGTTAAATTTATTATAAAATGATTAATAACCTTTATCTTTTTGGGATAATTTGTTGTAATTTTTATGATATTTGACAAAATAAACTCACAAAATGTTAATTTCTAGTTGTTCGTATAAAATGTTGGATTTTTTAGAAAAATATATCTCTAGATCCATAGGACGCACATATGTCTGCCAACGCTCAAAATAAAGAAAATTTAACTTACTATGAAGTAGGTTATGACACTTATCTGCGTAGGGGTATTAGATTTCACATATGAATATAAATTTGGCAAATAAAAATTCCATGAAAACTAATACTTTTAAGAAGATAAACATAATAAACTACTTTATAGCTAAACTAGTTTTAATTTGAGTGCTAATAGACATCTGTACATTAAATGGTTTTTGAGATATAGATTTTTCAAAATAAATTCACTAACTACTGATCTTTCAGCACGTCCCATACAACATTTTTATGAAATTAAAAAGATATATATCGAGAACTATTTAACTTAAATAACTCTTTTAGGTCTCACATTTTAGCAAATTTGCTCATCTTTAAATGACGTTCTCTTAGGTTTTCTTGTCTTGTTCCTACTTTTTAAGATATAGACTTCCGAATGAAAAATTAAATTTAAACAGCCGCCATTTTTTATTCCCCCTACCTATACTTGGCTGACTCATCAATCTTGACTAGCAATCTCCTCTTGGGCTCTTGTACTAGAAGGATTTGCTAAACAAGGCGGTTCTATAGGAGGGCATATATAAATCAATCGGTTGAGATCTGGTGTTTAATGAGTAGATGGATGAACCAAGAGTGAGGAGATCCAGGATATAAATGGAAAAAAGAATTTATATAAAATTTTTTTTTCTTTTTACGCTACAGGAAGTAGGCTATTACGCCATTTTCCCTCTCGCAGCCTAATACAATTTTACTCGTCCTCCTAGTTGGTCCGCATCTCGCTCAACATCCTCCAGACCAACACACGCCAAAAGATGGTCCCCATCCATGTCCCCCATGCTGCATAGAGGACATTTCGGGGAATCTAAGATGCCAATTCGATGTATATATAAAAATAAATAATATCTAAACTACAATAAAAATAAATAAATAATTGAAAAATAGAGTTTAAATAAAATAAGAATAAAAATAAATGAAGAAAGAATCGACATAAAAATAAATAAAATCTTGAAATAAAATAAGTATTAAAATAAATGAAAAAATAATTTACATAAAAAAAAAACCTAAAATAAAAATAAATAAATGTGAGAATTTACAAAAAGATAAATAAAATCTAATTATAATGTTTTGTCCAGAAAATCGCAAATAAATGCAGTTTTCTAAGTAGTGGAGGGAGACCCTTAAATTCCTATTGATAGAATAAGAATTCTGACTAACTGTAAACTTAAAAATGTATATTCCGTTTTTACACGATTTTTATGACAAATAACAAATAAATATTGGGCCGCGCATAGCTCAGTGGTTAAGACGCAGTCTTACCAATTTGATGTTTATTGGCGGTCCCGGTTCGAATCCGGCTTGGGACGTCCGACTTTTTTCATTGCGTGGCGGTCCCACAAATGAAGAACTTTGACCCCCAACCATGGTTAGGCAGTATAGGACTCCGATGGGAGTCTTGGCCGAAAAAACAAAACAAATAAATAGTAATCTATATAAGAAATTGATTTCTATTAAATACAAGGTGCAAGTAAAACTTGAGTGATTCTCGCATAACACTAGATATTTTTGATTAATTTTATATGTTTTAATGAATTATGTTATTTGGTATAATTTCGCATTTAATTGATTTTTGCCCATACATACTATGATGTTTGCTTTTTTTTTTTTCTCAGATGGATGTTAAAGTCCTTCCTATACTGGGGGATGCCGACACCATGCTTACCGAAGTTATCCAATCCTGTTTGGTTACTGCTAGTAGTCTACGATTTCTTGACCTTGGCGGTCATCTTGTTTGCATTGTTCGTCTACGGATTTACCATGGCTAGAGGAAACATAGGATTTCAGGTGCAATTTTTTTGTATTGATGTAATGCTTTTAAAAATAAAATGTATATGGGTGACGGTGTATTAAATAAACTATGCCTGAAGAGATAAATGGTTGATTTTTGTGGTGATTCTAAATAATAATATGTCAGGATTATAATATGATTTGTAATATACAATGTAATTAAAAATATAATAATAATAATGTGAACCGCTACAATCAATGAATTTTCAACATCATGCTCAACTGCCAGATTTTTCCATAATTAAGCGTATCCACTTAATGGAACTAGGTGGATCTCTGGAAGGCTCTAGAACACACTGAGCCTTTTCTCATGATTAAAGTAACAGAATAAATGATTATTTGCCATAGCCGGGTCCTTGGAGTTAGTAGCACAGTGCCTTACCTTTGTGCAGATGATGTAACAAGATATGAATTTGATGGAAGGACGGCAGCACCATCAGTGAATGTTGTCGGAAAGGTTTTGAGATGAAGAGGAACATCTGCAGTTAAGAGAATATAGATGACATGGTCCAAAACGCTACCTTGAAAGATACCGGCATTAACAGCGGCTGAAACATTCTCTACAACAGCGAACGCTAAAGGTAGGATCGGAGGACGAGGTATAAGGACTGAAAAAAAATGAGAGGGCCGTGTGGAGCTGAGGGAATCTAGCGACTATGGTTGACTTTTTTCATTTCTGTAGCGATCCCACGAAATGAAAACTTGACCGCCTATCTTGGTTTGAATAGGCTGGTTACCTCTAGATGACCCCTTCCAGTTTCAGGAAGGGGTTATAAAAAATTATTATTATTATTGGTGCGACAGACCATAGAGGTCCAAGGCCTCGCGCGATGTACTAAGGAAATATATCACGCGTTTCCTGACGTGTTTTTTTTATAGGGTGGGTTCGTCACCCCCATGCCAATTTTTTAGAGTGCCACCCATTGGCTAACGGGCTTCACAAATGCCCGAGGGGAGGTTGTGAGTGCGTTTCATATAATTTTATGCTTGAAAAAACTTCCAGGTGGGGCCGGGTTTGAACTGATAACCTTTGGGTTGATAGACACGCTCGTTACCACGCTGCTACCGTCACTCCCCTCCCCAAGGGGCAATATTTTCATAAAAAAGTTAATTAATAAAAAGATGGACTTTTAAACTTAAGGAACAATCCGGCATGCCATACTCGGTCAAACGCCTGTGAAATGTCCAGAAATGCACTCCAACAGTACTGCTTGTACTGGAGGTAATGAAAGTGGGATTGGTTACATAAGGAATTATTCTACTGTTACGGTGTTGGTAGGATGGGATTTCGGGTGAGGCGTACATGTGTTGGAAGGAAAGGTTTTTTGAGAATTCTTCTGCTTTATCTTCGTCATACCATGCCCAAGAGCCATTGTTTCTCCGGAGGGGATGGGGAACATGGTGGGATTTAAACATTCTTGTAGTGATAGCGCATTGTCACGAGTAGAAAGAGAGGATAGGTAGGAATTAAAAGACTGGAAACAGAAGGTGGCTAATTCCGTGGTTATTATGACAATAGTCGGTTTCAAATTACATTAATCTGTTTATACAGGTATTAATTGAACAATCGAAGCAATAAGGAAGCTAATATCATCTAAATGAAATTGTGTCTTACAATATACCTTTCACTTGTTCAATAATTTGCCAGTGTTTCTCTATACCACCAATATACATTATATGAACATTCTTAAATTTTGTTGGGAAATGAAATAATTATCCATATAATTTAGAGAAACAACAAAGTACCTCACTTGTGTTTTCAAAATATTTCAATTGTAATTTACCATGTCTCATGACAATTATTTTTTTTTCAGGACGTGACTCTCTTTCTACCTGGATTCGTTCTCTACTCATTTGCTCTATACCTTTCTCTATATCAATTCTTGATCAAGGGTCGCCTGGAGAAGATTATTGCTGAAATGGACGCTTTGGCACGAGATATCATCGAAAGCAAGCTGGGCGATGAAGAATTCCTCCAAGTGTACTCCGATAATTCTAAGAACATAATAAACCACTGTCAAACACTGCCATTTTTATATGTATCGATTAGTTTCATATTCTTTTGTTCAGTTCCAATAGTCGATTGGTACGAAGGAAAATACCGCAAGAATTTCGCAATACGCATCGAAACTCCATTTGATTACAGGCAACCTGGGATTTATGAGCTTGTCGTACTATTAATGTCTTTGGCTCTATCGATTTCCACTAGCAAACAGCTCAACAATGCTTTACTCTTCTTAGCTTTCTTCAACACTTTAAGGAGCTATTTGAAATATCTGTATATATCGATGGGCGAATTGAAAAGGAAAACGATAAAGAACGATAATATCAATAATGCCTTCTCCAGACAGGATATAAGGACATGGATCAAGATTCATCAAGAAATTAACAGGTTAGTTATAGCTAGATCTAATTGAATTGTTTTTTAAAAATATATAATTAAAAACATTTGATAGATTAAATACAGTGGTCTGTAGGGCAAAAAAAGATTAATAAATTAATAGATGTATGCATATGGAAAGTAGTGTAATGGGAATGTTCACATGTAAAAAAAAAAAAAATGAAAAATTTAAATAGTATCTCTTAATGTAACTCACCATTCAAATTATCATTATTAATAATATCAATATCAAATGATATATTGAATATATTGATATTTCATTAAAAATAGTCAAAGAAATTTTAATAGAGATTTTAAATTTTAATGAATAAAAGACTGAAACGACAAGAAACTGCTCTTAGATTCCGATTGCTACACTTACTTGACAAACGCTCTAAACTTCCCATTCACTACAAAAAATTAGTTTACACTACGATAATTCGACCAATTTGGACATATGGAATTGAGCTCTGGGGCTCCACCAAACCATCCTTACAATCCCTAACCGTACGTAAAATCAATGATGCTCCTTATTACGTTACAAATAAACCCATTCACAAAGACCTTAGCATCCCATTCGTTGCAGATTTGACCCAAAACAGATATGCGTCTTTTCATTCCAAACTCCTTAACCATCCTAACCCATTAGGGATTAACCCAGGGTCACCCTGTCCTTTAGATACACCAGGTGAGAAATGGCATAGAATCTTCTTATCCTCACTCCAGGATATGCCTACGGATATCATCTCTACGGTCTACAACTTCAGCTTGCGAGGGACTGCGATCGCAACAACCTCAGTATGTTTTTTTCTGATTTGAAACCCAAACAGAAAACAGGCACTTTGAGTGCCTGCCCCAATCGTTCTCGGTTATCATAGCACTATCATTTTTATTATTATTATTATACACTTAAATAAATTATCATTTATTTTTACAGATGCTTGCAGGTACTTCTACAATTATTCTCACCGGTCGTCATAGTCTACTGCTTGTACATGATGTTTTTCTTAGTGTCTGCATTATTTCTGCAAATGCAGGTAAATAAACTAAAAAAAAAAGGAATATTTTTGAAATTTATTAACTAATTATACGTGGGTCATTCATAAAAAAAAGAGTTTCATTTTTAAAAGCGTCCCAATTTCATTTTTTGTCCCATGATAATTATTTCGATATATTATTAACAGGATAAAAGTTTTGTCTTTTGCTGCGGTAATAATTTCCAATACTAATTCTATTACTAATAAAATATTCTACCTTTATTAAATTTGTATAATGAGAAGGTCTATGGATTTATTTTTGGTGGTATAACTGTATTTGTTACGATTGCCATGGTGAAATAAAAACACTGGCGATATCTGCGTAGACAAGGGGTGTTACGGTTGTCATGGTGAAATAAAAAAAAAACTGGCGATATCTGGGTCGACAATTGGTGTTAAGTGGAAAAAAACAAAAACACGAACCATATATTTTAGACAGCGGGCACGGTTTTTTTTTTGTGAAGGTCACAGTGTGGTGATTGAACACGTTATGTTTGTTCAATATGAGATAGTGATAGTTCATCAGACCCTATGTCTTTACTGTTTGTATCGAAATTTCACCATATAAGATATGTTATCGTTAAAGTTTCCTTTTGCTAAATTATGGTGTTACTTCAATGGACGGTTATTGACACTAGAAGTGTGGATATAGTGCAGTGCGTGGCGACGTTTCTTCCCATTCTGGATAGGAGAGTGGTGGCAGGGGTCATCTCCATACTTCTGGGGAAGGTGAGACTGCGACTGGAAAGGAAATATCGGACACACTTGTGTTCTGCCAGGAGTACACACAAAGACAAAGGGTTCGGACTAAACTTTATTTTATTTTTTTAATTTTATATTCCTCTTTTGTATAAAAATTTAAATTTAGTTAATAAGGTTAAGCATTTAAGTTATCGTTAAGTCAACCTATAAGTTTTTATTGTTTTATTAATTGTTATGAATCCTTTTTTTTTCCTTTTTCATTCTGTTTACGTATATTTCTTCTTCTTATTAAACTTTTATACATATAGTTGCTTTCTTATGCATATAAACTGCTTTCTTTCTTTTTTGTTCCTGAATATTACAATTCAACAGGTGGGTAGGTAACACCCCTAGGTTTTCTGTTATCTACATATAAACGTATTCGCCAGTGGTCATAATTCGATAATTGTTTATATAGGGGTATATTGTAGTTATATTTTGGGCATATTGTTTCGGGTTTTTCGTTTTCCAAGAGAAAAAATAACGTGGTGCCTAAGGAGCAAGTTATTCTTTATTGTTTTTTTCCCCCCTTTTGCGATTATATTTATTTATTAATTTTTTTTTAACTCACTCCCTTCTCCGCTGAGCATGGGAAAGTATAAACGATGAATATATAACTAAACATAAGTCAAAATTTACGGTTATATATTTCCACTCTTCGTTCATCCATCCACTAATTAAACAGCAGATCCCAACCGATTGATTTATATATTCCTCCTATAGAACCGCCTTCTTTAGCAAATCCTTCATCATACGTGCAACCTCCTTCTGGAATTCTCTTCACATCTCCATTCGCCAGTCCTCATCCATTCCTTCCTTTAACTAAAACCTATTCCTCCATTTATTGAATAACCAAACCTCCACATCTTTGTAATCAAAATAAATAGGCAGGTATTGATTAACATTAGAAACAGTAATGAAGCCAATATACCAATGTAATTTCATTTTACTATCTGAAAATTTGTAAATGCTTGCCAGATAAAAATCTTAATGTATGAACCATGTTTTTTTTCTTAGTGGACATATGTCCTTGAATAAAATTATTTTTTCATTCATTCATTCATTCCTTTGACACTTTAATTTGTTTTTACAGGATTAATTAAAATGTGGATGGTACTGTTAATTTTCAATCACGTCTTCTTTGAACAGACGAAGTATTAGAATAACAAAACAAAAACATTGTTTATAATAATTCAGTCTTAAAGTTCACACCTATGTCAGAATGACCCATGTATCTTTTGTGTTTTTATAAACAGCTTTCATTAAAATTAAAGTAAGCTATAATCAATACGGAATATTAATTTTCCTGTGATTTGGTGATATAGGAAAAGAGAAACAGCATTTACCAGACATTTTCAGCTTTCATCGGCGTTATGGTGATGTTAATTCAATTTTACATGGTATTCAACATAGCTGACCATGTAACTTTTGAGGTAATTACTTCTTAATTCTATATTCCTAATGCTAAGAATGAGTTTATGGAGTTAGTCAACTAAAAGGCACGTGAAATAGAAATAAAAAAAAACTAACTAATTAATAACTATGATATGAAAACATTTATCAGATTGGTGAAACGGAAAAATACACTACGTCTGTTACAGAATTTTTACGTAAAAAATATATTTCCTTACCCAGTTTCATGCTTTCTCAATAATTGTCAATAAACAGTTCCTCTTGAAGGTTCCCCTGAAATATGTTTCTTAATCTTTTCTCGAGGATTCGGGTATATACAGGATGCTTCAGGGTAAAGTGGCCAAACTGAAAATATGAACTAAGAACCTCAAAACAAGAAAAAAAATTCCTCTGAGTGTATGTCCGCAAACGCTTTGTTTAGGAGATATTCACACCTAAAGATTTTTATTGTTATGGATTATTTACGTTATATGAAATAAATAAAACCTATTTATTTGTTCTATTTACTTTATTAATTAAATGTAAACATTAAGACTCATATTAAATGTTGTTCAATGTGAAAGTATGTCGCAAACGCTTTGTTGAGGAGATGGATTGGATAGAATACTAATATGCCCTTTCATCCCTAACTGTATAAAAACTAGTGGTAACATAAGGATTAGTACTATTTGGCATTAGCATTTGGAACTGTTAATTACATTTATTAGTTTGTAAGAGGCTTTCGCAGAGTACTCATCATTATGCCTTCAATTTAGACTAATGGTGAATATGCCGTTATGGTGTTTATGTACGGTTTTTGCTAATGATGTAGTGAATATTCCAGGCGATTTATGCATGGAAGATTACCAAATAAGGATAATTGAATCTTGTGAAATAATAACACATATCCACTTGAAAAAAGATACCGAGCCTGTCTTAATGCTGAAGGAAATCACTTTGAACCACATTTAATATGAATTTAATGTTTAAGTTTAATTAATAAGGTATTTGCAACAAATAAATAAGTTTTATTTATTTCATATAAGCTAAATAATTCATAACAATGAAAATCTTTGGGTGTGAATATCTCCTAAATAAAGCGCTTGCGGACATACCTTCAGTGGATTTTTTTTTTCTTGTTTTAAGGTCCTTAAATGTTTTAAGTCATCCATCAGGACCTCAATGTTCCATATGTTGCCGATTTGGCCAGAACCAGATACCGTTCCTTCCATAATAAACTTTTCAACCACCCAAATCCACTTGTTTCTAACCTGGCTTCTCCTTCATTACCTAATAAACCTCCTAGGCGTCTGAAAAGAAGATGGCCTCGAGATCTTCTCCTCTAGAAATGTTATTGGAGTTCTATCAGTGGGTAGATTCTCCACATGTTTTTATCATGTCACTATGTCACCTACAGCAAATTTACTTGTTGTATAAAGGTCCTTAGTTCATATTTTCAGTTTTACCACTTAACCCTGAAACACCCTGTATATACCTTTTATACCTAGGAGGACAAACGAACCACAGATCCTTTGTTGCCCGTACAACAATGTAATTTGTGTAAAAAAGGTTCAATTTTTTTTTTGTTAGAGCTTGTTATGTTTTTGAAGTGTACATCTCCCCACCTATATCTAGGTGTCTCACTTATTAATTAGATTTAGTGGTTAGAGTATCTCACACTAGCTAGATAGGACTCTACTCACTTTTTCCACACTAAAGATTAAAAAAAAAAAATACATAGACCTTTTAGCTACTTACCCATTCAATTATACTAGTCATATCCATAACAAATTGATCAATAAATTAAATTACAGTATAAGGATGTGAAAGGAATATTATTAGATCTAACCAAAAATAAACACTGGGTTAAGAAAATAAATTATATATACTTAATTTTAAAATATCTTGTCATCAGAAATGTACTTATTTGTCAAGAGGTCAAGTCTATTTTATTGGTGTTATTATATTTTTTTAATATTTATTAAATTGATAAAAATTATCAAGTTTCGAATATTTTGGACACTCAATGGATATGTCTATTAATATATTATTTTCAACACTGTTATTATTTTGAAGGCTGAGGATTTGGCTAATGCAGTATATGGATTGCCATGGTACGAAATGGACAAGAGAACTAAGTATGAAGTACAAATGATAATTACCATGTGTAACAGGCCAATTAACATCACTGGTTACAGAACCAAATCATTAATTCTCAACAGGGAAACACTAGCTGGGGTAAATTAATGTATATTTCTTTTATTCTCTTAACTTAAATTATTAATTAACGTTTGTTCATTATGTCTTTGTTTTTTTACAGATCTTGACATCGGCTATGTCAGCATACCTTACGCTCTGCCAAATGAAAGATGCTTTTGGACCGAAAGAATAAACAGTATCACATCAGTTATGATTAAATTTCTTGGGGCAATCAAATTAATGATTGCTCTGGATCAAGCTGTATAATATTTAATAAAACAATATAAAATCATATTATTTATTTTAAGTGAATAAAAATAAATAAATGTGATTCTAAATGAAAAAATGAATTCACTGCAATTTTGTTTATTTAATTATTTTAAGAAACCAACCACGTATGGGTCATTAGTGCCATACTTTCCTAAATAGCAAAACACTTGTACTTAAGTACTTTTGGGCTGTACCCCTGCACTGGGACAAGGGCCCGGATTCATGGCTGTTATAATATTTAAATGTAAAACTATTGCAACGTGGGGTCCTGTAGTAAAATTTGATTAAATTTTATGGTAAAGCTTGTTTGTTTGTTATCCTGCAAGATGGAGTGGAGATCCACTGGTATATTATATAAAGATTTGAGGGAGTTATATGCTTGGCATTCTGTCAAAATGTGTTTAACTGTAAGTTCTGTTCTGCAAGTTTGGAGTGGGAAATCGTGGGCCATAAGATAACTGTAGATCAGGCACGTATGACCTATTCGAAGGCGCGTCAAAATAACCTCCTCTTTGCGCACATTTCTTGTTGGTGATAATGGTTCTTGGTGATATCCAAGGGGAGACGTCAATTATGATTTCCCTTAATTTGTTATCGGAAACATTGTCCCATGATTGTCTCCATTTCAATTTAGTCCTTTGCTTAATGAGAGCAATGAAATCATCGAAAAGCACTTTGCGATTTGGAATTCATTTAGAAATCGCCACTTTTGCTGCTCTATCGGCCAGTTCGTTACGCGCTATTCCACCTGTCCAGTGACACAGGCGAAGAACACTGAAATACCGTTTCCGGCGGACTGTAATGAGTGATACACGTTTTGGTTTAATGGGTTAGTTGAAAAAATATTTCTTAAGCTAAATAGGACAGACAAAGAGTCTGTACAGATGACGTTTTTGTTTTGTAGGGTGAAAAATATTTAAGCTTTTGTTGATTGCAACCATTTCAACTGTATATCTATTACATATCTATGATAAAGAGAATAGGTACTGGTGATCATTGCACACAATCAATGGATGTTGATCCAGAAAAGGAGAGAGAAATACTTTATTCATCTATGCTGCCCAAATACATCAGGTTGCTACATCACACAGCATACTAATCATTCCGTAATGGGACATATATAAATTACATATAATTACATGGTATAATAAAATAGAAAGAAAACAGTTTTTTTTCCCTACAGTTTCCTTTTATAATCAAATTCAATCTATACACCAAATACAAAAATATTTCGATTCATTCCTTTTTTTTCTTTCCCTTTACTGTTCCTTCAATTTCACCATTTCACAATTTTTAATTCACCCGATCAACAAATTCACTCTCCCGAATTCACCGTCCTAGATCCTCTCCAGTGACCCGCTGAACAAATTCACTATTAGACGGCAATGTGAGATCAGAACATTAATAATAGTCATAGCGGTAGATCAGTTTACCAAAAAACAAACAAATAAATACATTCTACAAGAACAAGACTAACACATAGATTCAAAGGAAAATATAATAAAAAGCCGGTTACAAGAAACACTTGAATGGATAAATAAGTTTAAAAAAATAAATAAATAATAGTACTAATAAAATAAAATAATTTAATGAATAAATAAGTTAAAATACACAAATCGACAGGTCCAGAAATTAAAGTAAATAAATAAAACAATGAATAATCTCCGAGCTAATTCCCATGCAGGTGATGGTGTATGCCACTTCATGATCACAGCCAGATGCACAAGCTCTTTCAGTAAGGAGATAACCAAGGCCAGGTTGATCTTTTTTTTTTTTTAATATTTATTTATTGCTATTTACAACTGTACATTATAATACATTAAGTAAATCTAATCTAAGTTAAATTGGAGTGTTACAGGCGTGTAGAGAAACTACCCATTGGCAGCACTCTAATGACATTTTACATTAACTGGTCTCGTGGCCATCTTCTTTTCAAGCGCCTCGGAGGATTGTCAGGAATGGAAGAGGATGCAAGATTAGAAACTAAGGGGTTTGAGTGGTTAGAGAGTTTATAATGGAAGGAGTGATATCTGGTTCGGGATAGATCGGTTACATAGGGAACATTAAGGTCTTTATGTATGATTTTATTTGTGACAAAGTAAGGAGCATTGAGGATTTCACGAAGCATTTTGGATTGTAAGGATTGAATACGAGGGGAATTCGAAAGCTTAGTGGAGCCCCAAAGCTCAACTCCATATGTCCAGATTGGCCTTATTACAGTCATGTAGACCAGTCTTTTGTAATGTGTTGGAAGTTTAGACCGTTTGTCTAGTAAGTGCTGTAATAGTCGAAATCGACGTGCAGTTTTCTGTCTTTTCAGTCTGGTGTGAGGATTACAGATTAATCGCTTGTCCAAGTGTAGTCCAAGGTAGCGGATCTGTTCGACAGGGGTAAGAGTAACATCGTTAAATGAATTGTTGGAATTTATCTTAATCCTTCAATTACGACACCTATCTGGCTGTGATATGGGATTGGCGATTTTGGGATAGATTGATCTTAGGGACACAAAGTTCCTCTGGTGAAATACCTCAGTTCTAACCAAGCTGCTTATGTGAGAAAGGCTTAGCAGTGGTAACGCAGGTCTAGTTCAGTGTGTTAGCTGTTATTGCCATATAAGAATTGTATTTTTTTAAAAATATGATTACCAAAGACTTATACCAGTTTCCCTATTATTCCTGTACCTTCATTCCGACAAACTTAGTCCGTCTGGCTTATCCTAGCAACTTGTACCGCCATATCCTTTCTGTTCCCAGTTCTAGCCCGTCTGGCTCATCCCAGTAACTAGGAATTTCACCTTCTCTACTACGAGTCCAGAACTCATCCCCTGGCAGGTCCATCCTTATTTCCTAAAAACAAAAATACTGGACACACATTGTCAAGCCTTTTGGTCAAGAGTATTTAACATTATAAATTGAAGTCAGATCCTCAAACCCAACCGCTTCGAAAAGATATTTTCACTTTGCAAAATTTATTTTTAAAACTGCTCCCTCCATTCTAACAGCTCAAATTGAACACAAGAAAATGAAATATACATAATAACAATATAGAAAGCATAGAAAATTACAGTACAACCTATACGCAGACGATCTCCAAATCTATCTGTCCTTCAATCCCTCCGAAATGCTTGAGGCCATCCAAAAGATACAGGAAGATATTGACAGCATTAACGCATGGGCATCTGAATGCCAAAAAAACGAAGGCCATTCTTATCGGTTCCAAGCGCCTCCTTCATACCCTCCATTACTGTCCTCTACTTTTCCTTAACAACAAACCGATTCACTTCTATCCTACAATAAAAAACCTTGGTGTCACTTTTGATCAACACCTCTCTTGGAATAACCATATTTCCCAAATCACACGCAAATCCATAACTGTACTCAAACAATCCCTAAAATTCTATTCCTCAGAACACTCGTCAGCTCCTAGTATCCTCTCTCGTCTTCCCCCACTTCGACTACGGATCCTTGGTGTACGGAGGGCTATCTGCAGGACTAGAGTTGAGACTGAAGAGACTCATAAATTGTTTTGTAAGATTTATCTTTGGGTTCCCTAGGCACTCTCAAGTCTCCCGCTGGTATTCCGAGTTGAAGTGGTTCTATCCAACCTCCCGAAGGCAATACCTCCTTGGTTTTTTCTATTCCAAGTTCTTAACATCAAAAAACCTACCTATATCCTAGATCTCCTCACTCTTCGTTCATCCATCCACTCATTAAACACCAGATCCCATCCTAATGATTTATATATGCCCTCCTATAGAACCTCCTTCTTTAGCAAATTCTTCGTCATACGTGCAACCTCCCTCTGCAATTCTCTTTCCATTTCCATTCGCCAGTCCTCATCCATTCTCTCCTTTAAACAACACCTATTCCTTTATTTATTGAATAACCAAACCTCCACATCTTTGTAATCAAATAAATAGGCAGGTATTGATTAACATCATAAACAGTAGTAAAGCCAATATACCAATGTAATTTCATTCTACTATCTGCAAATTTGTAAACGCTCGCCAGATAAAAATCTCACTATATGAACCTTGTAATTATTCTTAGGGGACATATGTCCCAGTATAAAGTTATTTTTTCATTTCATTTCATTTCATTTAATTTCAAAATAATTTAATTATGTTCCAAAAATGAAATTATTGTCACATAGCTCGTTCACAATCCGATTGCTCGTAATAAGTAGGGATAGGATTTTTATGTTTTCACATATTTTTACCTGACCATGATGATGATATATGGGATTCCTTACTAACTATAGATGTTTCAAGACATTTCTGGCCAAAAGAAGCCATTTTTATTTCACATATTTTTAAATATTTGGCCTTCTTTTATATATTTTATTGTAAATCACATATTTTATGAAATATTTGTTACTTTTAACATATTTTTAGGTATTTTGTCCTGAATCACATATTTCCTTAAATTATTTGTTCAATTTTATATACATTTTTTGCAGTAACCACTTAAAAGAGAACGCAATAAACTTAAAAATGAAATTTATCATTTATCTTCATCTTTGAACACAAATTAAAAGTTGTGGCAATAATAAATTTTGACACAGAATTACATCGAGAATTTCTCAGAATCAATTAAAAAGAGCAAGGGTCTTATTCCTTATTATAACAAATGATGACACAGCCGCCCTGGTGATGCAGAATACCGAACTAGAGCAATGGAAATAACTTCATTTAAGTATACTCCTATAACATCAGTAAATGTCGGAAGATCTTTTAGCCGGTACAGGTCCATTCAGCGGTCAAACCGACGAAGATTTTTATTTGAAAATTTAAAAATGCATTTAATCTGCAATAATTTTGTAACTGACCCTGCTGAATAATTAATATATTTCAGTTTTAAATATTTATCTAAAGTTTTTCTTTTTCTTTTTAATGAGGATTATTCTTTATTTCTATTTATAAGTTGTTCATAATTCATTCTGACCAATTATTAATCAATTAGTTACATTACAATTACTGATTAATGTCTTGTTATTGAACAGCTATGTTTTCTCTTAGTACATTTTTTGTACACATTTTAACATGATTTCTTTAAAATATTATTCATATAATATATAATAAATACATATATACATGTAACTTTTTTTAAGTTATAAAATTAGTAATTAATTAGTAATTTATATTGTTGAATAATACAAAATTTATAAATACATATTATTTACATATTTGACAATTTATTAGCATATATTTATGTACATATTTCGGATTTTTTAGCACATAAAAGTTCTATTCCTAGTAATGAATGTATAAGCATTGTGAGAGGGTAATCCCCGCGCTGGCAAGTCCCAGCGTGTTTATTTTGTCACTTGCAACGATTCAAACACTTTAGCTTAGACCAAAATAATTAAGCCAATAGTATTTAGGCCAAACTTGATTGGCCTAGAAGAACTAGTTTGACCTGAAATCGGTTTGGCCAGTTTCGAATATAAACATTTAATCGATTATTATTGGCCTGGCATATTATGTTCACATATGAACCTTCGACCTTGTGGTACATTAACATTATTCGAAAAATATCTTGCTTAATCAGGTATCAGAAATTCTGAATCATTTTCAGTACAAGCATACAATTAATTTAAAAAGAAATAAATGAACACTCATTTTTTGTACTTATATTTTATTTTTTATTGGTACAAAATTTAATAAATCTGAAATATAAAAAAATATATGAAATTTCATTTATAACAATTTTTTTACAAGTGCTCAAAGCACTCGAAACTTTTGGCACCTTTGGAAATATATACCCTGTTAAATAAAAACAAAATGTTTTTTAGTACATCCCTTAAAAAAATTGTAAAAAATGATTCTTTATAATTAATAATTCATATTAATAATCATTAATATATAATTAATTAATATATATAAATTAATATTATAATAATTAATAATTAATAACTTCATTCATCTAGAAATGAATAAAATACTATTTAATTCCATTTCTTAACTTATTAATTACTTAATTTTGGCTCTTTTCTCTTATCTTAATTAAGATGGTACATAGTAACTAAAATGATACTTTATTTACCATATAATTGCACCTTAGAACAGAAATTCAAAATTATAATAATTTTAAAAACATATCACAATAAATGAAACAGTTATTAAACAAGATGCAATTCAATTAAACAGCCTTTAATGGTGAAAAACATACATTATAAAAACATTTAAAAAAATATATTTGTATCTACCCGTTCAACACAAAAAATACAAAAATGTTTTAATTGCAATCAAATTTTAAAAAAAATTAAACCAAATTAAAAAATATGTTTCAACCAGCGGAACGGCTCCTCTCCTTTCCAATAATCCACTAGCGTAAGCCAACCAAGTTACAACCTTCATTGGACCTCTCACCTAACCTTATAATGCCAAAAGGCAATCCAAGGTATCCTTAACACCCATACCTCCTATATGTATGTACCAAATACCCACTAACATCATTACAGGAGGGTATGGAAAAAAAAAAAATCTTAGCTTCAACTATTAATCTATAAAATAATTTAATCTAAAAAA